>NC_056430.1:6264597-6314597 GCF_018296145.1 Oncorhynchus tshawytscha | reverse complement strand
CTAACCCCTATACCCACTATAGCACCAACTATGGTATGTTAACCTAACCCCTATACCCACTATAGCACCAACTATGGTATGTTTAACCTAACCCCTATACCCACTATAGCACCAACTATAGCACCAACTATGGTATGTTAACCTAACCCCTATACCCACTATAGCACCAACTATGGTATGTTAACCTAACCCCTATACCCACTATAGCACCAACTATGGTATGTTAACCTAACCCCTATACCCACTATAGCACCAACTATGGTATGTTAACCTAACCCCTATACCCACTATAGCACCAACTATGGTATGTTAACCTAACCCCTATACCCACTATAGCACCAACTATGGTATGTTAACCTAACCCCTATACCCACTATAGCACCAACTATGGTATGTTAACCTAACCCCTATACCCACTATAGCACCAACTATGGTATGTTAACCTAACCCCTATACCCACTATAGCACCAACTATGGTATGTTAACCTAACCCCTATACCCACTATAGCACCAACTATGGTATGTTAACCTAACCCCTATACCCACTATAGCACCAACTATGGTATGTTAACCTAAGCACCCTATATACCCACTATAGCACCAACTATGGTATGTTAACCTAACCCCTATACCCACTATAGCACCAACTATGGTATGTTACCTAACCACTATAGCTATACCAACTATGGTATGTTAACCTAACCCCTATACCCACTATAGCACCAACTATGGTATGTTAACCTAACCCCTATACCCACTATAGCACCAACTATGGTATGTTAACCTAACCTAACCCCTATACCCACTATAGCACCAACTATGGTATGTTAACCCCTAACCCCTATACCCACTATAGCACCAACTATGGTATGTTAACCTAACCCCTATACCCACTATAGCACCAACTATGGTATGTTAACCTAACCCCTATACCCACTATAGCACCAACTATGGTATGTTAACCTAACCCCTATACCCACTATAGCACCAACTATGGTATGTTAACCTAACCCCTATACCCACTATAGCACCAACTATGGTATGTTAACCTAACCCCTATACCCACTATAGCACCAACTATGGTATGTTAACCTAACCCCTATACCCACTATAGCACCAACTATGGTATGTTAACCTAACCCCTATACCCACTATAGCACCAACTATGGTATGTTAACCTATAACCCCTATACCCACTATAGCACCAACTATGGTATGTTAACCTAACCCCTATACCCACTATAGCACCAACTATGGTATGTTAACCACTGTTAACCCCTATACCCACTATAGCACCAACTATGGTATGTTAACCTAACCCCTATACCCACTATAGCACCAACTATGGTATGTTAACCTAACCCCTATACCCACTATAGCACCAACTATGGTATGTTAACCTAACCCCTATACCCACTATAGCACCAACTATGGTATGTTAACCTAACCCCTATACCCACTATAGCACCAACTATGGTATGTTAACCTAACCCCTATACCCACTATAGCACCAACTATGGTATGTTAACCTAACCCCTATACCCACTATAGCACCAACTATGGTATGTTAACCTAACCCCTATACCCACTATAGCACCAACTATGGTATGTTAACCTAACCCCTATACCCACTATAGCACCAACTATGGTATGTTAACCTAACCCCTATACCCCTATACCCACTATAGCACCAACTATGGTATGTTAACCTAACCCCTATACCCACTATAGCACCAACTATGGTATGTTAACCTAACCCCTATACCCACTATAGCACCAACTATGGTATGTTAACCTAACCCCTATACCCACTATAGCACCAACTATGGTATGTTAACCTAACCCCTATACCCACTATAGCACCAACTATGGTATGTTAACCTAACTATACCCTATAGCACCAACTATGGTACCCACTATAGCACCAACTATGGTATGTTAACCTAACCCCTATACCCACTATAGCACCAACTATGGTATGTTAACCTAACCCCTATACCCACTATAGCACCAACTATGGTATGTTAACCTAACCCCTATACCCACTATAGCACCAACTATGGTATGTTAACCTAACCCCTATACCCACTATAGCACCAACTATGGTATGTTAACCTAACCCCTATACCCACTATAGCACCAACTATGGTATGTTAACCTAACCCCTATACCCACTATAGCACCAACTATGGTATGTTAACCTAACCCCTATACCCACTATAGCACCAACTATGGTATGTTAACCCTAACCCCTATACCCACTATAGCACCAACTATGGTATGTTAACCTAACCCCTATACCCACTATAGCACCAACTATGGTATGTTAACCTAACCCCTATACCCACTATAGCACCAACTATGGTATGTTAACCTAACCCCTATACCCACTATAGCACCAACTATGGTATGTTAACCTAACCCCTATACCCACTATAGCACCAACTATGGTATGTTAACCTAACCCCTATACCCACTATAGCACCAACTATGGTATGTTAACCTAACCCCTATACCCACTATAGCACCAACTATGGTATGTTAACCTAACCCCTATACCCACTATAGCACCAACTATGGTATGTTAACCTAACCCCTATACCCACTATAGCACCAACTATGGTATGTTATGTTAACCTAACCCCTATACCCACTATAGCACCAACTATGGTATGTTAACCTAACCCCTATACCCACTATAGCACCAACTATGGTATGTTAACCTAACCCCTATACCCACTATAGCACCAACTATGGTATGTTAACCTAACCCCTATACCCACTATAGCACCAACTATGGTATGTTAACCTAACCCCTATACCCACTATAGCACCAACTATGGTATGTTAACCTAACCCCTATACCCACTATAGCACCAACTATGGTATGTTAACCTAACCCCTATACCCACTATAGCACCAACTATGGTATGTTAACTATGGTATGTTAACCCCTATACCCACTATAGCACCAACTATGGTATGTTAACCTAACCCCTATACCCACTATAGCACCAACTATGGTATGTTAACCTAACCCCTATACCCACTATAGCACCAACTATGGTATGTTAACCTAACCCTATACCCACTATACACCAACTATATGCACCAACTATGGTATGTTAACCTAACCCCTATACCCACTATAGCACCAACTATGGTATGTTAACCTAACCCCTATACCCACTATAGCACCAACTATGGTATGTTAACCTAACCCTATACCCACTATACCCACTATAGCACCAACTATGGTATGTTAACCTAACCCCTATACCCACTATAGCACCAACTATGGTATGTTAACCTAACCCCTATACCCACTATAGCACCAACTATGGTATGTTAACCTAACCCCTATACCCTATACCAACTATGGTATGTTAACCTAACCCCTATACCCACTATAGCACCAACTATGGTATGTTAACCTAACCCCTATACCCACTATAGCACCAACTATGGTATGTTAACCTAACCCCTATACCCACTATAGCACCAACTATGGTATGTTAACCTAACCCCTATACCCACTATAGCACCAACTATGGTATGTTAACCTAACCCCTATACCCACTATAGCACCAACTATGGTATGTTAACCTAGCACCAACCCCTATACCCACTATAGCACCAACTATGGTATGTTAACCTAACCCCTATACCCACTATAGCACCAACTATGGTATGTTAACCTAACCCCTATACCCACTATAGCACCAACTATGGTATGTTTAACCCCTATACCCCTATACCCACTATAGCACCAACTATGGTATGTTAACCTAACCCCTATACCCACTATAGCACCAACTATGGTATGTTAACCTAACCCCTATACCCACTATAGCACCAACTATGGTATGTTAACCTAACCCCTATACCCACTATAGCACCAACTATGGTATGTTAACCTAACCCCTATACCCACTATAGCACCAACTATGGTATGTTAACCTAACCCCTATACCCACTATAGCACCAACTATGGTATGTTAACCTAACCCCTATACCCACTATAGCACCAACTATGGTATGTTAACCTAACCCCTATACCCACTATAGCACAAACTATGGTATGTTAACCTAACCCCTATACCCACTATAGCACCAACTATGGTATGTTAACCTAACCCCTATACCCACTATAGCACCAACTATGGTATGTTAACCTAACCCCTATACCCACTATAGCACCAACTATGGTATGTTAACCTAACCCCTATACCCACTATAGCACCAACTATGGTATGTTAACCTAACCCCTATACCAACTATGGTATGTTAACCTAAGCCCTATACCCACTATAGCACCAACTATGGTATGTTAACCTAACCCCTATACCCACTATAGCACCAACTATGGTATGTTAACCTAACCCCTATACCCACTATAGCACCAACTATGGTATGTTAACCTAACCCCTATACCCACTATAGCACCAACTATGGTATGTTAACCTAACCCCTATACCCACTATAGCACCAACTATGGTATAACCCCTATACCCACTATAGCACCAACTATGGTATGTTAACCTAACCCCTATACCCACTATAGCACCAACTATGGTATGTTAACCTAACCCCTATACCCACTATAGCACCAACTATGGTATGTTAACCTAACCCCTATACCCACTATAGCACCAACTATGGTATGTTAACCTAACCCCTATACCCACTATAGCACCAACTATGGTATGTTAACCTAACCCCTATACCCACTATAGCACCAACTATGGTATGTTAACCTAACCCCTATACCCACTATAGCACCAACTATGGTATGTTAACCTAACCCCTATACCCACTATAGCACCAACTATGGTATGTTAACCTAACCCCTATACCCACTATAGCACCAACTATGGTATGTTAACCTAACCCCTATACCCACTATAGCACCAACTATGGTATGTTAACCTAACCCCTATACCCACTATAGCACCAACTATGTTAACCTAACCCCTATACCCACTATAGCACCAACTGTTAACCTAACCCCTATACCCACTATAGCACCAACTATGGTATGTTAACCTAACCCCTATACCCACTATAGCACCAACTATGGTATGTTAACCTAACCCCTATACCCACTATAGCACCAACTATGGTATGTTAACCTAACCCCTATACCCACTATAGCACCAACTATGGTATGTTAACCCACTATAACCAACTATGGTATGTTAACCTAACCCTATACCTATAGCACCAACTATGGTATGTTAACCTAACCCCTATACCCACTATAGCACCAACTATGGTATGTTAACCTAACCCCTATACCCACTATAGCACCAACTATGGTATGTTAACCTAACCCCTATACCCACTATAGCACCAACTATGGTATGTTAACCTAACCCCTATACCCACTATAGCACCAACTATGGTATGTTAACCTAACCCCTATACCCACTATAGCACCAACTATGGTATGTTAACCTAACCCCTATACCCACTATAGCACCAACTATGGTATGTTAACCTAACCCCTATACCCACTATAGCACCAACTATGGTATGTTAACCTAACCCCTATACCCACTATAGCACCAACTATGGTATGTTAACCTAACCCCTATACCCACTATAGCACCAACTATGGTATGTTAACCTAACCCCTATACCCACTATGGCACCAACTATGGTATGTTAACCTAACCCCTATACCCACTATAGCACCAACTATGGTATGTTAACCTAACCCCTATACCCACTATAGCACCAACTATGGTATGTTAACCTAACCCCTATACCCACTATAGCACCAACTATGGTATGTTAACCTAACCCCTATACCCACTATAGCACCAACTATGGTATGTTAACCTAACCCCTATACCACACCCACTATAGCACCAACTATGGTATGTTAACCTAACCCCTATACCCACTATAGCACCAACTATGGTATGTTAACCTAACCCCTATACCCACTATAGCACCAACTATGGTATGTTAACCTAACCCCTATACCCACTATAGCACCAACTATGGTATGTTAACCTAACCCCTATACCCACTATAGCACCAACTATGGTATGTTAACCTAACCCTATACCCACTATAGCACCAACTATGGTATGTTAACCTAACCCCCCCTGACTGGATGTTAACCTAACCCCCCACTATAGCACCAACTATGGTATGTTAACCTAACCCCTATACCCACTATAGCACCAACTATGGTATGTTAACCTAACCCCTATACCCACTATAGCACCAACTATGGTATGTTAACCTAACCCCTATACCCACTATAGCACCAACTATGGTATGTTAACCTAACCCTATACCCCTATACCCACTATATGTACCTAACCCCACCAACTATGGTATGTTAACCTAACCCCTATACCCACTATAGCACCAACTATGGTATGTTAACCTAACCCCTATACCCACTATAGCACCAACTATGGTATGTTAACCTAACCCCTATACCAACTATGGTATGTTAACCTAAGCCCTATACCCACTATAGCACCAACTATGGTATGTTAACCTAACCCCTATACCCACTATAGCACCAACTATGGTATGTTAACCTAACCCCTATACCCACTATAGCACCAACTATGGTATGTTAACCTAACCCCTATACCCACTATAGCACCAACTATGGTATGTTAACCTAACCCCTATACCCACTATAGCACCAACTATGGTATGTTAACCTAACCCCTATACCCACTATAGCACCATCTATGGTATGTTAACCTAACCCCTATACCCACTATAGCACCAACTATGGTATGTTAACCTAACCCCTATACCCACTATAGCACCAACTATGGTATGTTAACCTAACCCCTATACCCACTATAGCACCAACTATGGTATGTTAACCTAAGCCCCTATGGTATGTTAACTGATACCCACTATAGCACCAACTATGGTATGTTAACCTAACCCCTATACCCACTATAGCACCAACTATGGTATGTTAACCTAACCCCTATACCCACTATAGCACCAACTATGGTATGTTAACCTAACCCCTATACCCACTATAGCACCAACTATGGTATGTTAACCTAACCCCTATACCCACTATAGCACCAACTATGGTATGTTAACCTAACCCCTATACCCACTATAGCACCAACTATGGTATGTTAACCTAACCCCTATACCCACTATAGCACCAACTATGGTATGTTAACCTAACCCCTATACCCACTATAGCACCAACTATGGTATGTTAACCTAACCCCTATACCCACTATAGCACCAACTATGGTATGTTAACCTAACCCCTATACCCACTATAGCACCAACTATGGTATGTTAACCTAACCCCTATACCCACTATAGCACCAACTATGGTATGTTAACCTAACCCCTATACCCACTATAGCACCAACTATGGTATGTTAACCTAACCCCTATACCCACTATAGCACCAACTATGGTATGTTAACCTAACCCCTATACCCACTATAGCACCAACTATGGTATGTTAACCTAACCCCTATTACCCACTATAGCACCAACTATGGTATGTTAACCTAACCCCTATACCCACTATAGCACCAACTATGGTATGTTAACCTAACCCCTATACCCACTATAGCACCAACTATGGTATGTTAACCTAACCCCTATACCCACTATAGCACCAACTATGGTATGTTAACCTAACCCCTATACCCACTATAGCACCAACTATGGTATGTTAACCTAACCCCTATACCCACTATAGCACCAACTATGGTATGTTAACCTAACCCCTATTACCCACTATAGCACCAACTATGGTATGTTAACCTAACCCCTATACCCACTATAGCACCAACTATGGTATGTTAACCTAACCCCTATACCCACTATAGCACCAACTATGGTATAGTTTAGACATCTGTCTTACTCCAAACAAGAGATTATTGAGTAGTTTAAATGAATAGTGTTTAATACACATGATCACACAGAATGTCAGGTATCAGGGCTGGAACAGAAGCCTGCTCACCCATTAGCTAGATCTCTAGGAGCATGTTGGCCATGCATATTCCAGGTCTATGCGTAGTTATTCCATTTTAGCCCTTTTTTTCTCCCCAATTTCATATTTACGATCTTGTCTCATTGCTGCAACTCCCCAATGGGCTCGGTAGAGGTGAAGGTCGAGTAATGCGTCTTCCCGAAAACAAGGATCCACACTTCTTAACACCTGCTCGTTTAACCCGGAAGCCAGTCTCACCAATGTGTCGGAGGAAACACAGTTCAACTGACGACCGGAGTCATCCTGCAGGTGCCCGACCCGCCACAAGGAGTCGCTAGAACGCAATGAGCGAACTAATTCCACCCCCGGGCCAAACCCTCCTCTAACCCGGACGACGCTGGGCCAATTGTGCGCCGCCCTATGGGACTCCCGGTCACGGCCGTAAACATAGAAATTAGACCAGGACTTACTTCCTTTTTCTCAAGTGATATATCATTTAGTATTTCATATTGTCAACGTTCTCTCTTTGGAACTAGCAATCTGTTATCTAGCTAGCTTAGCGACTAGCTCGGTAGCTAACGTTGTTTTATACCAAATCAAACTAGCATTTATGTCATTAAAAATACTAATATTGGATGGCTGTCTATCCTATTCATACTGTATGTAGCACGCTAGCTAGTGGACGTTACCTGGAATAGATGGTAAACAACTTCCTGTGTGCTACACATCATCCTGGTGCCGCCACTTCGTGCTGCTGGCGTTACTATCGATGCAGGCAATGCAACCCGCTGTGATGCTTCTTTGGGAAATCTCTAAACTTTTATTTTGTAAAATAGATTCGTCCTCGGGTCATAAAGACCATCCCACCTACAAATACTATGGTCAAAGCATTTTGATCTTGAGAAAACAACTAGATCGAGTTAGCTAGCGTAGCTGTTTATAAACACACCGGATGGTCTTTGTGGTTCCAGGGTTCACTTCCTGCTGCTCCTCAAAAAAGATGTTAAAAAGGTCTATACTAGTGAAGCACTGAGGCCCGAGGCCCCCCGAGGAGTCTCTGTGTTTTTTAAAATTGTATTTTGGCATCTTAAAATGTTTTCAGTTTAAACTTAAACGACTAAAGCCAGAAATAACGTTTGTAGAAAAGATAATGGAGCTATATATATATTATTTGAGAGCTAAGAAGCACCTCAATAAAAACTATACAGCCAGGGAGAATCTAAAATTCTCTAAATGTCATGGCATTGGGCCCTCATTGATTTTGTTATAATGTTTGATCACTCAGATAGCATAAGAACAAGGCATAAGCCACGTCAAACTGTGTAAGATTGCAGGACATTTGCATTAGAACAGCAACATTTTATCGCTGTGGCCAAGAGGAGGGCCTTTAAAATGTTTGGTCAGAGATCCCCCCCCGCTAATTTTGCTACCATTGCTAAAAATAATTCTAAGCGAAACACTGGCATGTGTGTGTCTCACGCCCTCTGCCCAGCCCCTCACAGGAATGACACACAGTCTCACCACTTCCCTTCACTCTGGTAATCTCTGTAATTGGTAGCCTACCAATATGAATGTCATTCTCTTAGTTGATATTGTGTACATCAAGAGGACGTGAAGAGGCTCAATACCCGTCCCTCTCAAAGCTCATTGGAGGAGAGGATCCAATGTCCCTCACCTTGGACCTCCTCCTCCAATGAGCTTTGAGACGGACGCGAGAGGAATCAACGATGGGAGGACAGAGCCTTACACCCCCTTAATTACATGATAAACATTCTTTACCTCATAAACGTAGTCTCCATCTACCCATAACCCACAGTTTACCTCATAACTGTAATCTCCATCTACCCATAACACACAGTTTTACCTCATAACTGTAGTCTCCATCTACCCATAACCCACAGTTTACCTCATAACTATAATCTCCATCTACCCATAACCCACAGTTTACCTCATAACTGTAATCTCCATCTACCCATAACATACAGTTTTACCTCATAACCGTAGTCTCCATCTACCCACAACACATTTCCACGTCACAGTGTACTTGGACAAGGTCTGACTGGTTTCTATCTAACGGTTCATCTTATAGCTGCAGATATAGTGGCTCATTATTTTTTTTACCCAGTGCAGATCTGATTTGCGAGGATCGTTTTTTTTTTCCTTTCTTCATTTTAGATTGAAGCAGACAGCTCCCTTTCTCCTCAGCTCCGTACATCCGTGGGAGTTTCTGCAGCTGCTCAGAGTTAGTTAGCTGTTAAGCATCCTCGGGGACACATGCAATATGTATGAAACTTTTAGCTACTGCAGAGACATTACCTCAGGCTTTCGGGCTTTAAATGGTTGTAAAAAGCCTGAGAATGGCAGAATGAGAATTTATTTTCTATATTAAAAGTCCACTAGTAGTAGGATATGTGGTGTTAAAGGGAAGAGGCGCATGTAGTCTTACACACACACTCATGTGCACTGACACACTAACACACACGCTAACACACACGCTAACACACACTCATATGCACTGACACGCTAACACACACTCTAACACACACTCATATGCACTGACACGCTAACACACACTCTAACACACACTCATATGCACTGACACGCTAACACACACGCTAACACACACTCATATGCACTGACACGCTAACACACACTCATATGCACTGACACGCTAACACACTCATATGCACTGACACGCTAAACACACTCATATGCACTGACACGCTAACACACACTCTAACACACACTCATATGCACTGACACGCTAACACACACGCTAACACACACACTCATATGCACTGACACGCTAACACACACGCTAACACACACTCATGTGCACTGACACACTAACACACACGCTAACACACACGCTAACACACACTCATATGCACTGACACGCTAACACACACTCTAACACACACTCATATGCACTGACACGCTAACACACACGCTAACACACACACTCATATGCACTGACACGCTAACACACACGCTAACACACACGCTAACACACACTCATATGCACTGACACGCTAACACACACGCTAACACACACACTCATATGCACTGACACGCTAACACACACGCTAACACACACACTCATATGCACTGACACGCTAACACACACGCTAACACACACTCATATGCACTGACACGCTAACACACACTCATATGCACTGACACGCTAACACACATGCTAACACACACACTCATATGCACTGACACGCTAACACACACGCTAACACACGATAACAACACTCATATGCACTGACATGCTAACACACATGCTAACACACACACTCATATGCACTGACACGCTAACACACACGCTAACACACACACTCATATGCACTGACACTAACACACACGCTAACACACACACTCATATGCACTGACACGCTAACACACACGCTAACACACACACTCATATGCACTGACACGCTAACACACACGCTAACACACACACTCATATGCACTGACATGCTAACACACACGCTAACACACACACTCGTATGCACTGACACGCTAACACACACGCTAACACACACACTCATATGCACTGACACGCTAACACACTCCATACCCCCTGTCCCACACATACACACACTCACTAGTGGCAGTGTTTTAGTAATGTCAGAATGCCGTAGTGTCTGCAGTAGTGGGGAAGGCGCTGCAGGGCTCAGTCACATTATTCATCCATGCTGGCACCAACTCTAAATGTCTGGTAATTTGCTGCCAGAAAAACAGCAATCCTGACAACGTTTTCTAATGTGAAATTAATAAGTGAAACTGTCTTGTCTGTTGTCCCCTTCACCATCTCGGTCTGATCAGATCTTAACAGAAAAAGGCCTGAGGAGATACTTCGTCTTCGTCGTGCTAGGTCCCCACTGGGCACACACTTGTTGAATCAATGTTGTTTCCACGTCATTGAAAATGAAATAACGTTTAACCAACGTGGAATAGATGTTGAATTGACGTCTGTATCCACTGGGTCTGATCATCTCTCTGTCTTCTTCTCAGGTCTGATCATTTCTCTGTCTTCTTCTACTCAGGTCTGATCATCTCTCTGTCTTCTTCCCCTCAGGTCTGATCATCTCTCTGTCTTCTTCTTCTCAGGTCTTATCATCTCTCTGTCTTCTTCTCCTCAGGTCTGATCATCTCTCTGTCTTCTTCTCAGGTCTGATCATCTCTCTGTCTTCTCCTCAGGTCTGATCATCTCTCTGTCTTCTTCTCCTCAGGTCTGATCATCTCTGTCTTATTCTCTCTGTCTTCTTCTCCTCAGGTCTGATCATCTCTCTGTCTGTCTTCCTCAGGTCTCAGGTCTGATCATCCCTCTCTGTCTTCTTCCCTCAGGTCTGATCATTTCTCTGTCTTCTTCTACTCAGGTCTGATCATCTCTCTGTCTTCTTCTCCTCAGGTCTGGTCATCATCCCTCTGTCTTCTTCCCCTCAGGTCTGATCATCATCTCAGGTCTGTCTGTCTTCTTTTACTCAGGATCATCTGATCTTCTCTCTCTGATCATCTCTCTGTCTTCTTCCCAGGTCTGTTCATCTCTCTGTCTTCATCCCTCTGTCATCTCTCTGTCTTCTTCTACTCAGCTCTGATCATCTCTCTGTCTTATTCTGTCTTCTTCTGTCTTCTCAGGTCTGATCATCTCTCTGTCTTCTTCTCCTCAGGTCTGATCATCTCTCTCCAGCTACTACGAGGAGAAATGGAACAGATCAGGAGAGAGAACCCAATGATCTTCAATAGAGGCGTGGCCTTGACACGCAAGCTGGGATTCCCCGATGTCATCATGCCAGGTGAGGGCTGGGCTGCTGGAGTTTAATTCAATTCAAATCGAATACAACTTTATTAGGACAATCTTAAGGACGGTGCTTCAAACATCTACAACACACGAGCGTAGAATCAGTATTTCTGTGGACGTCAGGGCTGAGGAGTGTGTATGAGACAGGTGTAATGTACAGGGTGGTACACCTGTCTCTGCTCTCTCTAGGTAAATAGGACCCAGGAAGTTTTATTCTGACCATGTGACCTGACCAGTACGAACTCTGAACCCTGCTCTGGGCCTATCTATCTGTTTGTCCATCCTTTTGTCGGTCAGTCAGTCACGTGCACTGTTGTGGTCCACATTCCTCTCATGATTGATGTTGTCTGCACTTTACTCCCCCCCCCAAAGAAAATCTATATTCCACTCAGCTTCTAAATCCTCATTCCATTATCGCATCTCATTATTGGTTAGTTTTAGTGTGAATAGTTCAGCTCCAGTCTATCTTTATAATTTAAACTCAGGATCTGCTTCCCAGCTAATCCTCATTGGCTTAAACTCGGGATCTGCTTTCCAGCTAATCCTCATTGGCTTAAACTCAGGATCTGCTTCCCAGCTGTCCTCATTGGCTTAAACTCAGGATCTGCTTCAAAGCTAATCCTCATTGTGTTAAACTCAGGATCTGCTTCCCAGCTGTCCTCATTGGCTTAAACTCAGGATCTGCTTCCCAGCTAATCCTCATTGGCTTAAACTCAGGATCTGCTTCCCAGCTGTCCTCATTGTGTTAAACTCAGGCCCTACTGCATTCATTCACATACAAAGCTCATCAGTTCAAATCCCCCCCCCCATGTTGAAGTGAAACGCCAATACATCAGTAGGTCTGAGTAACTGATTGGTCAGTGAGTACGGTTCAGTATTCATAGATTTATAAATGTTTATTTCTCCATGGGATTGATGGTGAGTATTAGCAGACGTGGGTTCAAATGGTATTTTACATCATTTCACTTCATCTGTGATTGATAAAGCTTGCCTGACTTAATAGATCAATAGGTAATAAATAGGAACCCTGTCAATCTGGCACTCCAGGCAGGCTAAAGAAAACCCTTCAAACCCTTCCAAATTCTTTAAAGTATAGTATTTGGACCCCGGTCTGAGAAGCAGTAGGGTTCAGCTGACTCAATCCGATCTGGGGATGAAATAATGTCTCGCCCTCTGATTACATGGAAGGGAAACAAAATAGAGGCGTTCTTTTTTTGTAGATGGCCGGCCTGGTCGTCATGGAGACAAGTTAATGAGAGCACTTTGTCAGGCTGCATGCTACAAGCTAGCTATAGTTACACTTAGCATGGCCCAATTGAAGTGGTAAGAGTAGTCTCTTTCAACAGCCGTCATTCTGTAGTTTGCTTTTCCTTTTCTCCCATGTCATGTGTTACTGTGTCTCTTTCTGTGTCCCCGGTGTCATTCTGGCCCCTCCTCCCTGGTGTCCATCTGGTCCCTCCTCCCTGGTGTCCATCTGGCCCCTCCTCCCTGGTGTCCATTTGGCCCCTCCTCCCTGGTGTCCATCTGGTCCCTCCTCCCCGGTATCCATCTGGCCCCTCATCCCTGGTGTCCATCTGGTCCCCCTCCCTCCATCTGGTCCCTCCTCCCTGGTGTCCCGGTGTCCATCTGGTCCCTCCTCCCTGGTGTCCATCTGGTCCCTCCTCCCTGGTGTCCATCTGGTCCCTCCTCCCTGGTGTCCATCTGGCCCCTCATCCCTGGTGTCCATCTGGCCCCTCCTACCTGGTGTCCATCTGGCCCTTCCTCCCTGCCCCCCGCTCACCATAGAGACGGAGGTAAATTGGTGTAAGTGCAGCCCCTCTGTGCCCCTGCCTGACTCTTCCTCTACATTGCTCTGTCTGCCTGACTTCCTCTACATTGCTCTGTCTGCCTGACTTCCTCTACATTGCTCTGTCTGCCTGACTCTTCCTCTACATTGCTCTGTCTGCCTGACGCTTCCTCTGCTTTGCCCTGTCTGGCTAACTCCTTGCTTAGCGATTCAGTGAACCACCTTGTGTGATGAGTAATATTGCTTGCGACCTAAAGAACTAATTCCTAGTCTTCAGCTGAGACGGTTAAAAGCTCTGCGGGATCAGTGTCCCCCCCGCCCGCGGGACGGTTGAGCTAACATAGGTTAATGTGATTAGCATGAGGTTGTAAGTAACAAGAACATTTCCCAGGACATAGACATATCTGATATGTACAGAAAACTTAAATTCTTGTTAATCTAACTGCACTGTCGTATTTACAGTAGCTACTACAGTGAAAGAATACCATGCTATTGTTTGAGGAGAGTGCACAGTTATGAACTTGAAAATGTATGAATAAACCAAGTAGGCACATTTGGGCAGTCATGATACAACATTTTGAACAGCTATGCAATTGTTCATTGTAATAGTCAAAAAATGTACACATACACTGCTCCCATCTAGTGGCCAAAATCTAAATTGCACCTGGGCTGTAATAATACCTTGGCCTTTCTCTTGCATTTCAAAGATGGTACAATTATTTCATTTTTTTAAAGGCATGTTTTTTAAAATTGTTTTATTATCTTTGACCAGATCTAATGTGTTATAATATCCTACATTAATTTCACATTTCCACACATTTCAAATTGTTTCCTTTCAAATGGTATCAGTAATATGCATATCCTTGTTTCAGGGCCTGAGCTACAGGCAGTTAGATTTAGTTGTATAATTTTAGGTTCATAAAAAAAAGGGTCCGATTGTAGCGTGCAGAACATCATGAATTGAAACCCAGTCGTCATTCTTACACTGTCAGTCAGCCCTACATGGACACATCTAGCCTAGTACTCAGCCCTACATCTAGCCTAGTACTCAGCCCTACATCTAGCCTAGTACTCAGCCCTACACCTAGTCTAGTACTCAGTCCTACATGGACACATCTAGCCTAGTACTCAGCCCTACATCTAGCCTAGTACTCAGCCCTACATCTAGCCTAGTACTCAGCCCTATACGGACACATCTAGCCTACTACTCAACAAGTCATGTTTCAGTAGTGTCTGACTGACTCCTTCCTGCTACTGTAAAATAACCTGAAATAATCCATGTTTGTGTGAGCATACCTGATTGTGTGTGTGTATGTGTGTGCATACCTGATTGTGTGTGTGTGTGTGTGTGCATACCTGATTGTGTGTGTGTGTGTGTGAGTGAGTCATGGGCAGCGAATGGGAAATTAAAGCTTTAATGGGGTCCAATCTACTAAGACCCAGATACCATCGATCCACCATGTGATTGCAGCCACATATCATCTAGTGCTAGTCAAACTTAGTGCACTGTATAGGGAATAGGGTTCCATAGGGCTCTGGTCTAAAGTAGTGCACTATGTAGGGAATAGGGTTCCATAGGGCTCTGGTCTAAAGTAGGGCACTATATAGGGAATAGGGTACCATGTAGGATGCACTCACAGAGGGCCTCCTGAGTGAGGTGGTGGTCCACAGCACTGCATCACAGCTGCTAGCTGTGCCATTAGAGATCCTGGTTTGACTCCAGGCTCTGTCGCAGCCGGCCGTGACCGGGAGACCCATGACGCGGGGCACAATTGGTCCAGCGTCGTCCGGGTTATGGGAGGGTTTGGCCGTCAGGGATGTCCTTGTCCCATCGCGAACTAGCGACTCCTGTGGCGGGCCGGGCGCAGTGCATGCTGACACGGCCATCAGGTGTACAGTGTTTCCTCTGACAAATTGGTGTGGCTGGCTTCCCGGATTAAGTGGGCATTGTGTCAGAGAAGCAGTGCGGCTTGGTTGGGTCGTGTTTCGGGGGAAGCGCGGCTCTCGACCTTCACCTCTCCCGAGTCCGTACGGGAGTTGCAGCGATGAGACAAGACTGTAACTACCAATTGGATAGAGAAAAAATGGATGCAGATACTCCCACCTAGCATCTCCGGCATTTATATCATTTATTTAATATGAACACAGAAATACTAACGGACTGTGTTACAATGTCCCTAAGTGATATGCCATTGGATACTGGCACATAGCCACAGTCTAACCAGGCGTTGAAAGCAAACACAGTCTATCTTCACATATTACCGTCATCCTTCCTATACAATCTTTCCTCATATAGGGTAATATCCTCCGGTGCCACGGATGTTTATATGCTTATGGGTATACAGTATATCTCCGTTTCCATGCGCAATCACATGAGGACCGTGAATGAAAATAAAATTTGATTTGATTTGATTTGAATGAGTGAGTGGAGGCTTTTCACATTCTTTAAATGGGCAAGGTGGTATTTGGAGAAGATGTGATGGATTTGATGGGTGTTTGGATAGAGAGCGAGGTAAGCGAGAGGGGGAGAAACAGAGAGGTAGTGAGTTAGAGAGAGTGGGGCTGGGGAGAGCTAGATAAAGAGAGCGAGAACAGAGAACAGAGAGAAGACCAGAGAGAGTGCAAGAGAGAGAGAGAGCACGCAACAGAGAGAGATATTATGTAATAATGTAGTTAAACTGTAGTAATATTACTGTAATAATGTAGTTAAACTGTAGTAATATTACTGTAATAATGTAGTTAAACTGTAGTAATATTACTGTAATAATGTAGTTAAACTGTAGTAATATTACTGTAACACTGTAGTTAAACTGTAGTAATATTACTGTAATAATGTAGTTAAACTGTAGTAACATTACTGTAATAATGTAGTTGTAGTAATATTACTGTAATAATGTAGTTAAACTGTAGTAATATTACTGTAATAATGTAGTTAAACTGTAGTAATATTACTGTAATAATGTAGTTAAACTGTAGTAATATTACTGTAACACTGTAGTTAAACTGTAGTAATATTACTGTAATAAAGTAACTGTAGTAATATTAATGTAATAATGTAGTTAAACTGTAGTAATATTACTGTAATAATGTAGTTAAACTGTAGTAATATTACTGTAATAATGTAGTTAAACTGTAGTAATATTACTGTAATAATGTAGTTAAACTGTAGTAATATTAATGTAATAATGTAGTTAAACTTAGTAATATTATGTAATAACGTAGTTAAACTGTAGTAATATTACTGTAATAATGTAGTTAAACTGTAGTAATATTACTGTAATAATGTAGTTAAACTGTAGCAATATTAATGTAATAATGTAGTTAAACTGTAGTAATATTACTATAATAATGTAGTTAAACTGTAGTAATATTACTGTAATAATGTAGTTAAATTGTAGTAATATTACTATAATAATGTAGTTAAACTGTAGTAATATTACTGTAATAATGTAGTTAAATTGTAGTAATATTACTGTAATAATGTAGTTAAACTGTAGTAATATTACTGTAATAATGTAGTTAAACTGTAGTAATATTACTGTAATAATGTAGTTAAACTGTAGTAATATTACTGTAACACTGTAGTTAAACTGTAGTAATATTACTGTAATAAAGTAGGTGTAGTAATATTAATGTAATAATCAGGTTAAACTGTAGTAATATTACTGTAATAATGTAGTTCAACTGTAGCAATATTAATGTAATAATGTAGTTAAACTGTAGTAATATTACTGTAATAATGTAGTTGTAGTAATATTAATGTAATAATGTAGTTCAACTTTAGTAATATTCATGTAATAATGTAGTTAAACTGTAGTAATATTACTGTAATAATCTAGTTAAACTGTAGTAATATTACTGTATTAATGTAGTTGTAGTAATATTAATGTAATAATGTAGTTAAACTGTAGCAATATTAATGTAATAATGTAGTTAAACTGTAGTAATATTACTGTAATAATGTAGTTACATTGTAGTAATGTTACTGTAATAATGTAGTTAAACTGTAGTAATATTACTGTAATAAAGTAGGTGTAGTAATATTAATGTAATAATCAGGTTAAACTGTAGTAATATTACTGTAATAATGTAGTTCAACTGTAGCAATATTCATGTAATTACGTAGTTAAACTGTAGTAATATTACTGTAATAATGTAGTTGTAGTAATATTAATGTAATAATGTAGTTAAACTTTAGTAATATTAATGTAATAATGTAGTTGTAGTAATATTACTGTATTAATGTAGTTGTAGCAATATTAATGTAATAATGTAGTTAAATTGAAGTAATATTACTGTAATAATGTAGTTAAACTGTAGTAATATTACTGTAATAATGTGGGTAAACTGTAGTAATATTAATGTAATAATGTAGTTAAACTGTAGTAATATTACTGTAATAATGTAGTTACATTGTAGTAATGTTACTGTAATAATGTAGTTAAATTGTAGTAATATTACTGTAGTAATGTAGTTAAATTGTAGTAATATTACTATAATAATGTAGTTAAACTGTAGCAATATTAATGTAATAATGTAGTTAAACTGTAGTAATATTACTGTAGTAATGTAGTTAAATTGTAGTAATATTACTATAATAATGTAGTTAAACTGTAGCAATATTAATGTAATAATGTAGTTAAACTGTAGTAATATTACTGTAATAATGTAGTTAAACTGTAGTAATATTACTGTAACAATGTAGTTAAACTGTAGTAATATTACTATAATAATGTAGTTAAACTGTAGTAATATTACTGTAATAATGTAGTTAAACTGTAGTAATATTAATGTAATGTAGTTAAACTGTAGTAATATTACTGTAATAATGTAGTTAAATCGTAGTAATATTATGCAATAATGTAGTTAAACTGTAGTAATATTAATGTAATAATGTAGTTAAACCGTAGTAATATTACTGTAATAATGTAGTTAAACTGTAGTAATATTACTGTAATAATGTAGTTAAACTGTAGTAATAATAATGTAATAATGTAGTTAAACTGTAGTAATATTACTGTAATAATGTAGTTAAATTGTAGTAATATTATGTAATAATGTAGTTAAACTGTAGTAATATTATGTAATAATGTAGTTAAACTGTAGTAATATTACTGTAATAATGTAGTTAAATTGTAGTAATATTATGTAATAATGTAGTTCAGATACAGTGATGTTGCTTCCTCATATTTAATGCATCACTAAAACAACTTTAGAACCAGGACGAAAAAAAGAGAAATGAGAGCATTGGCTATCACTCTGAATAGGATGGTGTGTGTGTGTGTGTGTGTGTGTGTGTGTGTGTGTGTGTGTGTGTGTGTGTGTGTGTGTGTGTTTTTTTTTTGTGTGTTTATGTGTGTGTGTGTGTGTGTTTTGACGCGTGTGTGTGTGTATGTTGACGCGTGTGTGTGTATGTGTGTGTATGTTCACGCATACGTGTGTGTGTAT
Source organism: Oncorhynchus tshawytscha (assembly GCF_018296145.1). Classification (NCBI taxonomy): domain Eukaryota; kingdom Metazoa; phylum Chordata; class Actinopteri; order Salmoniformes; family Salmonidae; genus Oncorhynchus; species Oncorhynchus tshawytscha. The sequence goes on along the minus strand of NC_056430.1, from coordinate 6,294,602 downwards.
GTGTGCGGGTAAATAGGTCAACAGTTTCGAAAAGATCAATGTGGTGTTTCGGCATCTAGCAGCACATCCAGGGGGTGGTGGAGACAGTCCAGTTAGCTGAGTGTTTACCCAGGGAAAAGGTCATGTTTTGGGAGGGGAAGTGAAGGAGAGGGATGGGGCTCTGGAGGTGGAAGATCTGGGTGTAAACTCTACTCTCCACAGCCTCTCTCAGCCGGAATCACTGTTATGTCATAGACAGAAACGGGGGTTTTCGTTCAAATAAAAATTCCATAGCGTCACGTCTTACAAGGCCAGACACTACTTTGACCAACCAATCTACCGAAAGTGAATTCAGTCATTTATTTTTTATTTATTTACCAACAACCCGTTGTTGATGCGCCTTGATGTAAATTGTCTGTCTAATCTCCCCAGGTGACATCCGTAACGACCTGTACCTCACCTTGGAAAGAGGAGACTTTGAGAGGGGAGGGAAGAGTGTCCAGAAGAACATTGAGGTCTCCGTCTACGTGCTCTTCGCAGACGGAGAAATACTCAAAGTAGGTGGTTTTTTTCCTAAAGGAGAAATACTCAAAGTAGGTGTTATTTCCTAAAGGAGAAATACTCAAAGTAGGTGGTTTTTTTCCTAAAGGAGAAATACTCAAAGTAGGTGTTATTTCCTAAAGGAGAAATACTCAAAGTAGGTGTTTTTTTTCCTGAAGACCTTAAAACGTCATGCGACTTTACGAATATGTTTTATACACTAAACAAAAAATATATAAACGCAACGTTTATATATGTTGAGCTGAAATTAAAGATGCCAGATATTTTCCATGCCCACAAAAAAACATATTTCTCTAAAATGTTGTGAACAAATTTGTTTGCATCCCTGCTAGAGAGCATTTCTCTATAGCCAAGTTAATTCATCCACCTGACAGGTGTGGCATATCAAGAAAATGATTAAACAGCATGATCTTTACACAGGTGCACCTTGTGCTGGAAACAATAAAAGTCCACTCTTAAACACAATGCCACAGATGTCTAGGAAGATCATAGGAAGAGATGTTGCCAGATAATTTAATGTTCATTTATCTACCATAAACTGCCTTCAACGTTGTTTTAGAGAATTTTGCATTGCGTCCTGCCGGCCTCATAACTACAGAGCACGTGTAACCACGCCAGCTCAGGACCTCCACATCCGGCTTCTTCACCTGCGGGTTCGCTCCTCGGACAGCCAATGAAACTGTGGGTTTACAAAGCCAAAGAATTTCTTCAGAAACCGTCTCAGAGCAGCTCATCATCCTCACCAGAGTCTTGACCTGACTGAAGTTCGGCGTCGTAACCGACTTCAGTGGGCAAATGCTCACCTTCGATGGCCATTGACACAGAGATATCATGATGAGATCCCGAGGCCCATTGTCGTGCCATTCATCCACAACCATGACATCATGTTTCAAGCATGATAATACATGGCCCAATGTCACAAGGATCTGTACACAATTCCTGGAAGCTGAAAATGTCCCAGTTCTTCCTTGGCCTGCATAATCACCAGACAAGTCACCCAACGAGCATGTTTAGGATGCTCTGGATCGACTTGTACGACAGTGTATTCCAGTTCCCGCCAATATCCAGCAACTTCACACAGCAATTGAAACAATTGAAGAGAAGTGGGAGGACAAATTTCCAAAGTCCACAACCAACATCCTGATGAACTCTACGTGAAAGAGATGTGACGCCTTACAGGAGGACTGGTATCTGTGACCAACAGAAGAAACTTTCAATGTTCTTGAAATTGTCCGGATTGACCTTCATGTCTGAAAGTAGTGACGGACTGTTGTTTCTCTTTGCTTATTTGAGCTGTTCTTGCCATAATATGGACTTGGTATTTTACCAAATAGGGCTATCTTCTGTATATCACCCCTACCTTGTCACAACACAAGTGATTGGCTCAAACGCATTAAGAGGGAAAGAAATTCCACAAATGAACTTTTAACAAGACACACCTGTTAATTGAAATGCATTCCATGTGACTACCTCATAAAGCTGGTTGAGAGAATGCCAAGAGTGTGCAAAGCTGTCATCAAAGAAAAGGGTGGCTATATGAAGAATCTCAAATATAAAATATATTTATATTTGTTTAACACTTTTTTGGTTACTACATGATTCCATGTGTTATTTCATAGTTTTGATGTCTTCACTATTATTCTATAAATGTAGAAAATAGTATAAATAAAGGAAAACCCTGGAGTAGGTGCATCCAAACTTTGGACTGGTACTGTATGTGAAACAATCTAAATAATTGTATGGTGTCCGTGTGTGTCTGTATCAATATGTACTTCCCTGTTCTTCTCAGGACTGTATCAGCCTGGGCAGTGGTGAGCCCCACATCAGTGAACATCGCTCATTTGTCCTCTACCACAACAACAGCCCCCGCTGGAGCGAAGTGGTTAAACTACCCATCCCCATAGACCGCTTCAGAGGGTCACACCTACGCTTCGAGTTCAGACACTGCTCCAGTGAGTACTGGCCTGGTCACTACATTCTGACACTGCTCCAATGAGTACTGGCCTGGTCTCTACATTCAGACACTGCTCCAGTGAGTACTGGCCTGGTCTCTACATTCAGACACTGCTCCAATGAGTACTGGCCTAGTCACTACATTCTGACACTGCTCCAGTGAGTACTGGCCTAGTCACTACATTCTGACACTGCTCCAGTGAGTACTGGCCTAGTCACTACATTCTGACACTGCTCCAGTGAGTACCGGCCTAGTCACTACATTCTGACACTGCTCCAGTGAGTACTGGCCTAGTCACTACATTCTGACACTGCTCCAGTGAGTACTGGCCTAGTCACTACATTCTGACACTGCTCCAGTGAGTACTGGCCTAGTCACTACATTCTGACACTGCTCCAGTGAGTACTGGCCTAGTCACTACATTCTGACACTGCTCCAGTGAGTACTGGCCTGGTCTCTACATTCAGACACTGATCCAGTGAGTACTGGCCTGGTCTCTACATTCAGACACTGATCCAGTGAGTACCGGCCTGGTCTCTACATTCCGGTCCTCTGGCAGTCTCTATGGGGGTGCCACAGGGTTCAATTCTCGGGCCGACTCTTTTCTCTGTATATATCAATGACGTTGCTCTTGCTGCGGGCGATTCCCTGATCCACCTCTACGCAGACGACACCATTCTATATACTTTCGGCCCGTCATTGGACACTGTGCTATCCAACCTCCAAACAAGCTTCAATGCCATACAACACTCCTTCCGTGGCCTCCAACTGCTCTTAAACGCTAGTAAAACCAAATGCATGCTTTTCAACCGATCGCTGCCTGCACCCGCATGCCCGACTAGCATCACCACCCTGGATGGTTCCGACCTTGAATATGTGGACATCTATAAGTACCTAGGTGTCTGGCTAGACTGCAAACTCTCCTTCCAGACTCATATCAAACATCTCCAATCGAAAATCAAATCAAGAGTCGGCTTTCTATTCCGTAACAAAGCCTCCTTCACTCACGCCGCCAAGCTTACCCTAGTAAAACTGACTATCCTTCCGATCCTCGACTTCGGCGATGTCATCTACAAAATGGCTTCCAACACTCTACTCAGCAAACTGGATGCAGTCTATCACAGTGCCATCCGTTTTGTCACTAAAGCACCTTATACCACCCACCACTGCGACCTGTATGCTCTAGTCGGCTGGCCCTCATTACATATTCGTCGCCAGACCCACTGGCTCCAGGTCATCTACAAGTCCATGCTAGGTAAAGCTCCGCCTTATCTCAGTTCACTGGTCACGATGGCAACACCCATCCGTAGCACGCGCTCCAGCAGGTGTATCTCACTGATCATCCCTAAAGCCAACACCTCATTTGGCCGCCTTTCGTTCCAGTACTCTGCTGCCTGTGACTGGAACGAATTGCAAAAATCGCTGAAGTTGGAGACTTTTATCTCCCTCACCAACTTCAAACATCAGCTATCTGAGCAGCTAACCGATCGCTGCTGCTGTACATAGTCTATTGGTAAATAGCCCACCCATTTTCACCTACCTCATCCCCATACTGTTTTTATTTATTTACTTGCTCTTTTGCACACCAATATCTCTACCTGTACATGACCATCTGATCATTTATCACGCCAGTGTTAATCTGCAAAATTGTAATTATTCACCTACCTCCTCATGCCTTTTGCACACATTGTATATAGACTCCCCCCTTTGTTTTCTACTGTGTTATTGACTTGTTAATTGTTTATTCCATGTGTAACTCTGTGTTGTCTGCTCACACTGCTATGCTTTATCTTGGCCAGGTCGCAGTTGCAAATGAGAACTTGTTCTCAACTGGCCTACCTGGTTAAATAAAGGTGAAATAAAAAATAAAAAAAAATAAACATTCAGACACTGCTCCAGTGAGTACCTGCCTGCTTTCTAGATCGGTATGTACTGTACTACTCTTTTGTTGTAATGTTCCTTCAAGTGGGTCAGCTAGGTATTGTCACGGTCTAGAGAAAATGTTCAGCGACTCTTGAAGTTGAAGATTCACTTCAGTAGTTCTTATTGGGTAGCAATAGTAGTTGTTTTTCCTTAGTACTAGCCTTGTCACCAGACCTTTAGCTTTGGTACTTAAAAGGGCGGACGGCTGGGTTACAGAGACCAAATGATTGACGGTCTCTCTCTGTCCTTCCTCTCTTCTCTGTAGCCAAAGACAAGGGGGAGAAGAAGCTGTTTGGTTTTTCCTTCACACCACTGATGAGAGAGGACGGGACAACGCTGTCAGACGAGAGTCACGAGCTCTTTGTGTACAAGGTTAGTCAGGAGGCTTTTCTCTCTGTCTCTCTGTCTCCATCTCACAATCTCTCTCTGTCTCTCTGTCTCCATCACAATCAGTTATGACATAGTCGGACGGGACAACGCTGTCAGACGAGAGTCACGAGCTCTATGTCTACAAGGTTAGTCAGGAGGCTTTTCTCTCTCTGTCTCTCTGTCTCCATCTCACAATCTCGCTCTGTCTCTCTGTCCCCCACCACAATCTGTCTCTCAGTCTCTCTGTCTCCATCTCACAATCTGTCACAATCAGTTATGACATAGTCGGACGGGACAATGCTGTCAGACGAGAGTCACGAGCTCTTTGTGTACAAGGTTAGTCAGGAGGCTTTTCTCTCTGTCTCTCTGTCTCCATCTCACAATCTGTCACAATCAGTTATGACATAGTCGGACGGGACAACGCTGTCAGACGAGTCTACAAGGTTAGTCAGGAGTCTTTTCTCTCTGTCTCCATCTCACAATCTCTCTCTGTCTCTCTGTCCCCCACCACAATCTGTCTCTCTGTCTCCATCTCACAATCTCTCTCTGTCTCTCTGTCCCCCACCACAATCTGTCTCTCTGTCTCCATCTCACAATCTCTCTCTGTCTCTCTGTCCCCCACCACAATCTGTCTCTCAGTCTCTCTGTCTCCATCACAATCTGTCACAATCAGTTATGACATAGTCTGTCCTCTCAGGCCAGTTTTTGTTTGCGGTTTCATTTGCCAGGCTATGATCACTAATTCTGTGAATAGGTACTTCTTTGTTTGGGGTCTTCTACACAGGTTAAGTATTCAGCTAAAGCGAAGTCCGGTAGCATTCCATCTTTCTCTGATCTACAACCTGATCTCTATCTCTGTCTCCGTCTCTGTCTCTGTTCCTGTCTTTCTCTTTGTCTGTCTGTCTGTCTGTCTGTCTGTCTGTCTGTCTGTCTGTCTGTCTGTCTGTCTGTCTGTCTGTCTGTCTGTCTGTCTGTCTGTCTGTCTGTCTGTCTGTCTGTCTGTCTGTCTGTCTGTCTGTCTGTCTGTCTGTCTGTCTGTCTGTCTGTCTGTCTGTCTGTCTGTCTGTCTGTCTGTCTGTCTCTCTCTCTCTCTCTCTCTCTCTCTCTCTCCCTCCCCCAGTGTGATGAGAATGCTACGTTCAGTAACCACGCGTTGTACCTGGGTCTGCCCTGCTGTAAGGAGGACTTCAACGGCTGTCCCAACATTCCCTCCAGCCTCATCTTCCAACGCAGCACCAAGGAGACCCTCTGGATCTCCACACAGCTCTCCTCCACCAAGCTCACACAGAATGGTAGGTCTCTTCTCCTCCACCAAGCTCACACAGAATGGTAGGTCTCTTCTCCTCCACCAAGCTCACACAGAATGGTAGGTCTCTTCTCCTCCACCAAGCTCACACAGAATGGTAGGTCTCTTTACCTCCCCTCTCATCTCCCCTCCCCTGCTCTCCTCTCCTCTCCTACCCTCTCCCCTCCCCTCTATTCCTCTCCTCTCTTCCCCTCTCCTCTCGCCTCCTCTCCTCTCCTCTCTTCCCCTCTCCTCTCGCCTCCTCTCCTCTCCTCTCTTCCCCTCTCCTCTCTCCCCTCTCCTCTTCCTCTCCTCTCCTCTCCTCTCTCCTCTCCTCTCCTCTCCTCTCCCTCCTCTCCTCTCCTCTCCTCTCCTCTCCTCTCCTCTCCTCTCCTCTCCTCTCCTCTCCTCTCCTCTCCTCTCTCTCCTCTCCTCTCCTCTCCTCTCTTCTCCTCTCCTCTCCTCTCCTCTCCTCTCCTCTCCTCTCCTCTCCTCTCCTCTCCTCTCTTCCCCTCTCCTCTCCTCTCTTCCCCTCTCCTCTTCTCTCTCCTCTCCTCTCCTCTCCTCTCCTCTCCTCTCCTCTCCTCTCCCTCTCCTCTCCTCTCCTCTCCTCTCCTCCCTCTCCTCTCCTCTCCTCTCCCTCTCCTCTCCTCTCCTCTCCTCTCCTCTCCTCTCCTCCCTCTCCTCCCTCTCCTCTCTCCTCTCCTCGCCTCTCCCCTCCCCTTTTGTCAGCCAAGTTGATCTTGATCTAATTTCGATTTTTGTTAGATTCCAATCCCGATTCTGATTCCGTTTTTTGATTCCAATTCCAATTCATAGTGGACCTGCTTGCGTTGTTGAAGTGGAAGGCCCACCCAGACAGAGTGATGGACATCCTGGGGAGACTACGTCACGTCAGTGGAGAGGAGATCGTCAAGGTCGGACAGACTTACGAATACACCTTTACCATCTACACGATCTATGAAATGTAACCCTGGTGATCTAAAAAACAAACACATGTTCAATCTTACAGTTTCTTCAAGACATCTTGGACACGCTGTTTTCCATCCTGGATGACAACACTGACAAGTACGGTCCCCTGGTGTTCCAGTCACTGGTGAGAAACCTTTTCAAATGGACTGTATTTTTTTACGTAATGTGTGTGTGTGTGTGTGTCTCTGAGCACGCTCATGACCCTGATCTTTATTGTGAGCTAGGTGAGTGTATTCCTGTGTGACACGACTCTTGGCATCTTCCTGTCCAGCACAGTGATCATCTGTTGCTACAGATCACCTCCAGAGTCGTGCATCACCTGACCTGTGTCGTGCATCACCTGACCTGAGTCATGCATCACCTGACCTGTGTCGGAAAATGGCACCTTACGTAGTGCACTACTTTAGACCAGGGTTTCATAGGGCTCTAGTAAAACGTAGTGCACTACTTTAGACCAGGGCTCATAGGGCTCTAGTAAAAAGTAGTGCACTACTTTAGACCAGGGTTCCATAGGGCTCTAGTAAAAAGTAGTGCGCTACTTTAGACCAGGGTTCCATAGGGCTCTAGTAAAAAGTAGTGCACTGTACATGTGTAGGATCGTGCACAGAGGGTAGTGCGTACGGCACAGTACATCACCGGGGCCAAGCTTCCTGCCCTCCAGGACCTCTATACCAGGCGATGTCAGAGGAAGACCCTAAAAATTGTCAAAGACTCCAGCCACTCTAGTCATAGACTGTTATCCCTGCTACCGCATGGCACTGCAGGAAATGCTTGACATAAATAAATTCACTGAAAACCCACACTAACATACTGTTACTGACATACTGTTACTGCACTTTTCATGTAGCTTACTTTTGTCCAGCTAATAGCCTAACCACCGATCAAGCAACATTATGGACCAAACGTTCAAATCCTGTCGCAGCAGGATTATTTCGCTGTGACAATAAGGGTCCAAATTAAGATCCTACACTTGTATAGGGAATATGGTGGTGTCAGTGTGTCCCAGCTGGCCCAGAGCCAGGGATTATTAGGAACTCTCTCTCAGCCAGCTGCCTCTGCAGGGCCAGATCTCAGAGGATCGTTTAGCCTATCCGAGACCTCCTCACAACAGAGTCAAAGACTGACTCCTTCCTGTCTGTCATGTTGGGGATGGAGATCAGTGGCTAGACAACGTGGATGGATGGGCTCACTGCTCAGAGGAACAGTCTGTATGATGGGTGGGCTCACTGCTCAGAGGAACAGTCTGTATGATGGGTGGGCTCACTGCTCAGAGGAACAGTCTGTATGATGGGTGGGCTCACTGCTCAGAGGAACAGTCTGTATGATGGGTGGGCTCACTGCTCAGATGAACAGTCTGTATGATGGGTGGGCTCACTGCTCAGAGGAACAGTCTGTATGATGGGTGGGCTCACTGCTCAGATGAACAGTCTGTATGATGGGTGGGCTCACTGCTCAGATGAACAGTCTGTATGATGGGTGGGCTCAATGCTCAGATGAACAGTCTGTATGATGGATGGGCTCACTGCTCAGAGGAACAGTCTGTATGATGGGTGGGCTCACTGCTCAGATGAACAGTCTGTATGATGGGTGGGCTCACTGCTCAGAGGAACAGTCTGTATGATGGGTGGCTCACTGCTCAGATGAACAGTCTGTATGATGGGTGGGCTCACTGCTCAGATGAACAACAGCTCAGAGGAACAGTCTGTATGATGGGTGGGCTCACTGCTCAGATGAACAGTCTGTATGATGGGTGGGCTCACTGCTCAGAGGAACAGTCTGTATGATGGGTGGGCTCACTGCTCAGATGAACAGTCTGTATGATGGGTGGGCTCATGATGGGTGCTCAGATGAACAGTCTGTATGATGGGTGGGCTCACTGCTCAGAGGAACAGTCTGTATGATGGGTGGGCTCACTGCTCAGATGAACAGTCTGTATGATGGGTGGGCTCACTGCTCAGATGAACAGTCTGTATGATGGGTGGGCTCACTGCTCAGATGAACAGTCTGTATGATGGGTGGGCTCACTGCTCAGATGAACAGTCTGTATGATGGGTGGGCTCACTGCTCAGAGGAACAGTCTGTATGATGGGTGGGCTCACTGCTCAGAGGAACAGTCTGTATGATGGGTGGGCTCACTGCTCAGAGGAACAGTCTGTATGATGGATGGGCTCACTGCTCAGAGGAACAGTCTGTATGATGGGTGGGCTCACTGCTCAGATGAACAGTCTGTATGATGGGTGGTCTCACTGCTCAGATGAACAGTCTGTATGATGGGTGGGCTCACTGCTCACAGAAGAGGCAGGGTACATTTAAAATGGCACCCTATTCCCTATTAATGCACTATTTTTGACTAGAAAAGTAGTGGTCCATAATGGGAATATGATGCCTTTTTGGACTTACCATGGCTCTTCTGTGAGGCTCAACAAGCCTGGTCAAAAGTAGTGCACTATTTTAAGGGAATAGGGTGCCATGTTGGGCTTACCCCAGTGTACCTTCATCTCAGCCTGGTAATAAGCTATAGAAAGGACCCCAGAGTGGAGCTGCTCACTGAACCTGGTGATGGGCATCCAGAGATCACATGTTTAACCAGAGATCACATGTTTAACCAGAGATCACATGTTTAACCAGAGATCACATGTTTAACCAGAGATCACATGTTTAACCAGAGATCACATCTTTAACCAGAGATCACATCTTTAACCAGAGATCACATGTTTAACCAGAGATCACATGTTTAACCAGAGATCACATCTTTAACCAGAGATCACATCTTTAACCAGAGATCACATCTTTAACCAGAGATCACATGTTTAACCAGAGATCACATGTTTAACCAGAGATCACATGTTTAACCAGAGATCACATGTTTAACCAGAGATCACATCTTTAACCAGAGATCACATCTTTAACCAGAGATCACATCTTTAACCAGAGATCACATCTTTAACCAGAGATCACACGTTTAACCAGAGATCACACGTTTAACCAGAGATCACATGTTTTGTTTAAATACTGCTAAACTATTTGGTGGAATGTGCTTTGTGACTTGGCCTTAATCGTTTTGTTGTTGTAAACGTTTTCTTTAAGGCTCCAGTGTTCCATTTGTACAAGTTGCATTTGCAGGGCACAACAACAACAACAACAACAACAACAACAAAAATAAACCAAAAGCATCACACCGTTCTTCTCCCTAAATTCCCTTTCCCTACCGTGTCTCGCTCACTCGATTTGCACTCCCTCTACACACGTGTGCTGAGTGCACACACAAGCTACCGCTAAGACCTACAGAAATAAATGCCTATAATAAAAATAGTGGGACAAAACCTCGAACTGATGTGATACACAAGCTGCTGTACATTTCTTGCAAAATGACGACAGTTTTTTATCACATATTCAAATTGTACTGGTTGGTTGACGTAAGGAAATATAAGTTAAAACAACTAGCTAAAATGTTGGAATAATTGTATCCCGTATATTTTTCTGCTTATATTAGTCTACTTTGTGAGCTGCTAGTGCCATTTAGAATTGGTTAGCCTAGGCTATAACCCCCCTAAACAATAGACAGGTTCCACACTGAAAATAGACAAAGAGCACATTTTCATCGGAATCATTAAACCATTAATGCCTACTCACCAAACGGATGCCCTGGACGTGGTTCAGCACCATGCAGGGTTCCACGTGGAATTGATCATCCATTTAGAGAATTCCAAAGAACAGAAACTAAATCAAACGTCTGTATATCGAAAAAGAAGACCAATTTTTAGTTTGAAACCCTGAAAGAATTGTCTTCAACGCGTCAAATCACAATAACTGTTCCTGAAGCGAGATGCACATCTCTTCACACTGGTAACATTTCTTCATTTGGAAAAATATTCTGTTATGTTTTTTTTGCTATAAAATAGCTGTGATGTCATTGAAGCGTCAAGTCCGACAACCGTTTGTCCCCTAATTCCAGGGCTCTTACATTGAAGTCTACTCCGACCTCTACTCCTAACTGACTATCTCTCTCTCCTTCTCCTCCTCAGGTGTTGTTCTTACAGTCCTCCATTGTCAAGACTCCTAACTGACTATCTCTCTCTCCTTCTCCTCAGGTGTTGTTCTTACAGTCCTCCATTGTCAAGACTCCTAACTGACTACATCTCTCTCCTTCTCCTCAGGTGTTCATCATTAATCTGCTGAGGGACAGTAAGTACTATCACTTCTGCCCCGTCATGGACACTTACATCCAGAAGCACTTTGCTGGAGCGCTGGCGTACAAGTGAGTTTCCTTTGTAACGTCTGGTATTTCTTTTTATTTTACCTTTATTTAACCTTTATTTAACCAGGCAAGTCAGTTCAGAACAAATTCTTATTTTCAATGACGGCCTAGGAACAGTGGGTTAACTGCCTATTCAGGGGCAGAATGACAGATTTGTACCTTGTCAGCTCAGGGATTTGAACTTGCAACCTTCCGGTTACTAGTCCAACGCTCGAACCACTAGGCTACCCTGCCGCCCCATTTATTCCTTTATGTACCTGGTAAGTTGACTGAGAACACTTTCTCATTTACAACAACAACCTGGGGAATAGTTACAGGGGAGAGGGATGAGCCAACTGGAAGTTGGGGATGATTAGGTGGCCATGATGGTATGAGGGACAGATTGGGAATTTAGTCAGGACACCAGAGTTAACACCCCCCTACTGTTACAATAAGTGCCATGGGATCTTTAGTGTCCACAGAGAGTCAGAACACCTGTTTATCGTCCCATCTGAAAGACAGCACCCTACATAGGGCAATGTCCCCAATCACTGCCCTGGGTCATTGGAATATTTTTATTAGAGCAGAGGAAAGAGTGCTCCTACTGGCTCTCCAACACCACTGCCAGCAGCATCTGGTCTCCCATCTAGTGACCGACCAGGACAAACCCTTCTTAGCCTCAGAGGCAAGCTAGCAGTTGGATGCAGGGTGATATGCTGCTGGCAATATATCTGTCTAGTATCTGATTGGAGTCTACCTGTGGTAAATTCAATTGACATGATTTGAAAAGTCACACTCCTGTCTATATAAGGTTCCACAGTTGACAATGCATATCCTCCGAGACAGGATTGTGTCGAGGTACAGATCTGTGGAAGGGTACCTGTAGCATTGAAGGTCCCCAAGAACACAGTGGCCTCCATCATTCTTAAATGAAAAAAGTTTAGAACCAATAAGTCTCTTCCTAGAGCTGGTCACCCGGCCAAACTGAGCATTGGGGGAGAAGGGCCTTGGAAAGAGCTCTAGAGTTCCTCTGTGGAGATGGGAGAACCTTCCAGAATGACAATAATCTCTGCATCCATCCACCAATCAGGCCTTTATGGTAGAGTGGCCAGAGGAAAGTCACTTCTCAGTAAAAGGCACATGACAGCCCGCTTGGAGTTTGCCAAAAGGCACCTAAAGACTCTCAGACCATGAGAAACAAGATTCTCATGCTATTTACGGAAACTAAAACAAGAGGTTCCCACGCTAAGGTCTGTCCAACGCTGGTCTGACCAAGCTGACTCCACACTCCAAGACTGCTTCCATCACGTGGACTGGGAGATGTTTCGTATTGCGTCAGACAACAACATTGATGAATACGCTGATTCGGTGTGCGAGTTCATTAGAACGTGCGTTGAAGATGTCGTTCCCATAGCAACGATTAAAACATTCCCTAACCAGAAACCGTGGATTGATGGCAGCATTCGTGTGAAACTGAAAGCGCGAACCACTGCTTTTAATCAGGGCAAGGTGTCTGGTAACATGACTGAATACAAACAGTGCAGCTATTCCCTCCGCAAGGCTATCAAACAAGCTAAGCGCCAGTACAGAGACAAAGTAGAATCTCAATTCAACGGCTCAGACACAAGAGGCATGTGGCAGGGTCTACAGTCAATCACGGACTACAGGAAGAAATCCAGCCCAGTCACGGACCAGGATGTCTTGCTCACAGGCAGACTAAATAACTTTTTGCCCACTTTGAGGACAATACAGTGCCACTGACACGGCCTGCAACGAAAACATGCGGTCTCTCCTTCACTGCAGCCGAGGTGAGTAAGACATTTAAACGTGTTAACCCTCGCAAGGCTGCAGGCCCAGACGGCATCCCCAGCCGCGCCCTCAGAGCATGCGCAGACCAGCTGGCCGGTGTGTTTACGGACATATTCAATAAATCCCTATACCAGTCTGCTGTTCCCACATGCTTCAAGAGGGCCACCATTGTTCCTGTTCCCAAGAAAGCTAAGGTAACTGAGCTAAACGACTACCGCTCCGTAGCACTCACATCCGTCATCATGAAGTGCTTTGAGAGACTAGTCAAGGACCATATCACCTCCACCCTACCTGACACCCTAGACCCACTCCAATTTGCTTACCGCCCAAATAGGTCCACAGACGATGCAATCTCAACCACACTGCACACTGCCCTAACCCATCTGGACAAGAGGAATACCTATGTGAGAATGCTGTTCATCGACTACAGCTCGGCATTCAACACCATAGTACCCTCCAAGCTCGTCATCAAGCTCGAGACCCTGGGTCTCGACCCCGCCCTGTGCAACTGGGTACTGGACTTCCTGACGGGCCGCCCCCAGGTGGTGAGGGTAGGCAACAACATCTCCTCCCCGCTGATCCTCAACACTGGGGCCCCACAAGGGTGCGTTCTGAGCCCTCTCCTGTACTCCCTGTTCACCCACGACTGCGTGGCCACGCACGCCTCCAACTCAATCATCAAGTTTGCGGACGACACAACAGTGGTAGGCTTGATTACCAACAACGACGAGACGGCCTACAGGGAGGAGGTGAGGGCCCTCGGAGTGTGGTGTCAGGAAAATAACCTCACACTCAACGTCAACAAAACTAAGGAGATGATTGTGGACTTCAGGAAACAGCAGAGGGAACACCCCCATCCACATCGATGGAACAGTAGTGGAGAGGGTAGCAAGTTTTAAGTTCCTCGCCATACACATCACAGACAAACTGAATTGGTCCACTCACACAGACAGCATCGTGAAGAAGGCGCAGCAGCGCCTCTTCAACCTCAGGAGGCTGAAGAAATTCGGCTTGTCACCAAAAGCACTCACAAACTTCTACAGATGCACAATCGAGAGCATCCTGGCGGGCTGTATCACCGCCTGGTATGGCAACTGCACCGCCCTCAACCGTAAGGCTCTCCAGAGGGTAGTGAGGTCTGCACAACGCATCACCGGGGCAAACTACCTGCCCTCCAGGACACCTACACCACCCGATGCTACAGGAAGGCCATAAAGATCATCAAGGACATCAACCACCCGAGCCACTGCCTGTTCACCCCGCTGTCATCCAGAAGGCGAGGTCAGTACAGGTGCATCAAAGCTGGGACCGAGAGACTGAAAAACAGCTTCTATCTCAAGGCCATCAGACTGTTAAACAGCCACCACTAACATTGAGTGGCTGCTGCCAACACACTGTCAATGACTCAACTCCAGCCACTTTAATAATGGGAATTGATGGGAAATGATGTAAATATATCACTAGCCACTTTAAACAATGCTACCTTATATAATGTTACTTACCCTACATTATTCATCTCATATGCATACGTATATACTGTACTCTATATCATCGACTGCATCCTTATGTAATACATGTATCACTAGCCACTTTAACTATGCCACTTGGTTTACATACTCATCTCATATGTATATACTGTACTCAATATCATCTACTGTATCTTGCCAATGCTGCTCTGTACCATCACTCATTCATATATCCTTATGTACATATTCTTTATCCCCTTACACTGTGTATAAGACAGTAGTTTTTTGGAATTGTTAGTTAGATTACTTGTTCGTTATTACTGCATTGTCGGAACTAGAAGCACAAGCATTTCGCTACACTCGCATTAACATCTGCTAACCATGTGTATGTGACAAATAACATTTGATTTGATTTGATTTGATGAAACCAAGATTGAACTCTTTGGCCTGAATGCCAAACGTCACGTCTAGAGGACACGTGGCACCATGGTGGTGGCAGCATCATGCTGTGGAGATGTCTTTCAGTAGCAGGGACTGGGAGACTAGTCCAGATCGAGGGAAAGATGAACTTAGAAAAGTACAGAGAGATCCTTGATGAAAACCTGCTCCAGAGGATTCAGAACCTCAGACTGGGGAGAAGGTTCGCTTTCCACCAGGACAACGACCCTAAGCACACAGCCAAGACAACTCAGGAGTGGCGTCGGGACAAGTCTCTTAATGTCCTTGAATGGTCCAGCCAGAGCCCGGACTTGAACCCGATCGAACATCTCTGGAGAGACCTGAAAATAGCTGTGCAGCGACGCTCCCCATCCAACCTGACAGAGCTTGAGAGGATCTGCAGAGAAGAATGGGAGAAACTCCTCAGATACAGGTGTCATACCCAAGAAGACTCGAGGTTGTAATAGTTGCTAAAATGTAAAAATAAAATAAAACGTTTTTGCCCTGTCATTATGGGGTATTGTGATGTCATTATGGGGTATTGTGATGTCATTATGGGGTATTGTGATGTCATTATGGGGTATTGCGATGTCATTATGGGGTATTGTGATGTCATTGTGGGGTACTGTGATGTCATTATGGGGTATTGTGATATCATTATGGGGTATTGTGATATCATTATGGGGTATTGTGATGTCATTATGTATTGTGATGTCATTATGGGGTATTGTGATGTCATTATGGGGTATTGTGATGTCATTATGGGGTATTGTGATGTCATTATGGGGTATTGTGATGTCATTATGGGGTATTGTGTGTAGAATGATAAGGGGGGGGAAACGATTTAATCTATTTTAGAATAAGGTTGTAACAAAATGTGGAAAAAGTCAAGGGGTCTGAATACTTTCTGAATGCACTGTCAGTACAAAATGAAGACCCCCCTCACTTTTGCTGGTTTTGATGAAACGTCTTTGTCTCGTGCTTTCTCCAGAGAGTTGATCCGCTGTCTGAAGTGGTACATGGACCGTTCTGCAGAGGTGGTGAGACAGAACCACATCCAGGAGGCCATGAGGGTAGGAGAACTCCACTGGAAGTGACCCATGGGAATATGTTTTGAGTTGGGGGGGGTGCTAAAAATGTCCTTGACATGTATGTGACCAAAAAAACTCCTCTTGATTGTTCCTGGTAGTGAAAGAAATTGTCCGGGGAAAAAATCATTACATTACAGTTGAAATACAGTTGAAATACCAGTACAGTGCAAAATCTACAGTCATATGGAATGTGTTTGGAGACTATCATGGTTGACTGAATATTGTTTCATTTATTTAAAAAGTATCACACTTTTTTTTCTGATAAAAATCACAGTAGACTGAACCTCAACATGCTATTTAATATTTATCGTAATAAAAATGAAGTATTTTTCGACATAAAGAAAGTCGTGCCCTTTTTGCACGTTGTTTATTAGAATCTTGATTTCCAGATTTCCAGACTTGGACATGTCTATGCCCTGGTGTCTCTCTTTCCCTCTTTGTGATTTCCTGCCCTAAGCCCAAATCTAACCCTGGCACCTTCAGGATGTTCTGTTGGTCAAGTGGTGAAGAGGTTAGGTTGACATGCGAGAGAGGTTTCGATCCAACCAGTTACACTTTATTAAACACATCTATGTCCTTATCTCCTCCACCCAGGCTCTGGAATACCTGTTGAAGTTCATTATCCAGTCTCGAATCCTGTACTCCCGTGCTACCTGTGGTATGGAGGAAGAACAGTTCAGAGCCAGCATCCAGGAGCTCTTCCTGTCCATCCGCTTTGTCCTCAGTCTGGACAGCCGCGGCTCTGAGACGCTCGTTTTCACACAGGTCAGTGACCTAAACACACCCCAGAGGTCTAAACATTCTGACACACAGCAGAGTTTGGGAGACCTACACTGACCCCACCCCCAGTTTAATAATATAATGGTAATAGTAATAGCCAGTAGCCTTAAGCATGGCTAAATGTTGTTTAGGTGCTAACCATTGTAATGTTCAGCGCTCTTCTTCTAGCCCCCCGCAGATCAAGATAGCTTATTGTGTGTTTCTTTGTTCCCATCTGGAACTGTGCCGAAGTGTGACGACTTCATTCTCCCACCAGGACGAGGAAGTGAAGAGAGTCGATATGAAGATTCTGAGATTCAACAACATAATCCATTTATACCATCAATACGTCCTCTGTGACTTCACTGTTTACTCTCTTTTCAGCTCTGTGACTTCACTGTTTACTCTCTTTTCAGCTCTGTGACTTCACTGTTTACTCTCTTTTCAGCTCTGTGACTTCACTGTTTACTCTCTTTTCAGCTCTGTGACTTCACTGTTTACTCTCTTTTCAGCTCTGCAGCTGAAGAGTGTTCATTTTAAAATATACAGTAGTTTGTAGAATCGTTTTTCTATTTGAATTTCTTTACAATCTAAAGTAGTTAGAATCCCTTTGCCACATTATTTCAGTTGCTTTAATTAGTCTAATTTTCTCTGTCTTCTTTATCTGCCTCCTTTGCCCCTGCTTTGTGTACTGCATATGTTACCTCCTTCTCCTGTCCCCTTCCTCTGGGACCCTTCTGTCCCCTGACTGTCCTGTCCCCCCCGGTCAGACTCCTCAGGTCCCCCAACCTGCCTCTGGACAGGGACAGCCCCCAGGCCCCATCAGCTGTACTCAGGCCTGGAGCTCCAACGCTCCTCGCCCCTCTCCTCTCTCAGTAAGTAGCTGTAGCCCTGGTACAATGGGGGTCCTCTGCCAAGTTCCGCCCGCCCACTCTGGCATCAAGCACCTCCCAACCTCCCTACCAACCAGCCTCCCAGCCTCCCAACCAACCAGCCTCCCAACCTCCCAACCAATCAGCCTCCCAACCCCACCTCCCTACCAACCAGCCTCCCAACCAACCAGCCTCCCAACTCCCAACCACCAGCCTCCCTACCAACCAGCCTCCCAACCTCCCTACCAACCAGCCTCCCAGCCTCCCAACCTCCCTACCAACCAGCCTCCCAACCTCCCTACCAACCAGCCTCCCAACCTCACTACCAACCAGCCTCCCAACCTCCCTACCAACCAGCCTCCCAACCTCCCTACCAACCAGCCTCCCAACCTCCCAACCAACCAGCCTCCCAACCTCCCTACCAACCAACCACCAACCCCTTTTATAAACAGCAAGATACTCAAACATCCGCCCTCCAAGCTGTGCGCAGAAGAAATATCAGTCGGCGCAGAGAAGCACGTCGTTTCTCTTTGCTTATTTGAGCTGTAATTGCCATAATATGGACTTGGTCTTTTACCAAATAGGGCTATCTTCTATATACCAACCGTACCTTGTCACAACACAACTGATTTGCTCAAATTCCACAAATTAACAAAGCATACCTGTTAATTGCAATACATTCTAGGTGACTACCTCATGAAGCTGGTTGAGAGAATGCAAAGAGTGTGCAAAGCTGTCATCAAGGCAAAGGGTGGCTACTTTGAAGAACCTCAAATATAAAATATATTTTGATATGTTTAACACTTTTTTGGTTACTACATAATTCCATATTTGTTATGTCATAGTTCTGATGTCTTCCCTGTTATTCTACAATTTTGAAAATAGTAAAAATAAAGAAAAACCTTTGAATGAGTAGCTGTTCTAAAACTTTTGACCGGGTAGTGTATACAGTGGTTCCTCCTTTTGAAACTTGCGAGTTTACCCAGCGGAACTTAGAGGTCATTTGTGGTTTTGTACGGTACCCTGAGTCACTACTTCATTGCTCCAGACCACCACAAGTGGGAGTTAGAGGACTGATTATGCTTTTGGGTCCTACTGTGTCTCTAACTGACAATGAATGGGCGACATAAACCTAAATAGAAATTGATATATGTGCACAACTTCAGTGTTACTTACTGAAACTGTTGTTATACTGAGGTTTTTGTTAGTTTATTTTGTTATGATTATTTTGCTCTTACTGTAGTACAGTAGGCCACTCCAAATCACACCCTGAACCTACTGTAGTACACAATACAGTACACAAACCCAAATCACACCCTGATCAAACCAAAAGGAGACATACAAAGGATCTCTAAGGTCAGGGCGTGACATTCTCGCTCATTTGACATGATTTGAAAACTAAATCTTCTCCAAAATATTTAAGGGGCATTGCACTAATAATGACGCTGACAAGGGAAACATTCCCGTTGTTCTGTTCTTAGCGCCAGTCCGCACGTTCAAACTAAAACAATGTATCTTATAATGTAATAATAATTATAATAATAATCTTTATGCTTTCATTAATGAAATAATGATCAAAATACTCTTTCAAAATGCTGATGTTTATTTAATTATGGATCCATAACGAATTACTGTGGGAATAAATATCACTGAGTTACAGCAATGTCCTCCAATCCTCCAATATATGTAATTATTGGCGAAGAGTCACGTCATATTATTAGATATACTGATGGTTTACTGTAGGCGACATGAGTCTCACTAGTGTTGAGTAATGAGCTGTTAAAAGTGGTGTAGGTCTTATTTATTTAAAGAGCATATTTAAGTTAGAAGCAATAGGATTTGAAGCAATAGCCTACCCGCTGTGGTCAACTATTTCAGCCCCATTTAGCCCTGCTCTGAGACAAGCATGGGGGCTGGTCTTGATAAATCAATGAGGTTTTTATTTTCACTAAATCTCCGTTTGGGTATTGGTTAGACTACAATTATACAATTAGGGTGTAGAAATGTTGTGCTCTTAGTGTAACCTTAATTTTACTAGGCAAGACAGTTAAGAACAAATTATTATTTACAAGGACAGCCTACTCCTTCCTCCCCATCAGGGAATTGAACCCCAGTCTCCCACAGGACACCGGATTATTTAGCTAAATAACCCAGTACTGTACTGCCGACCGTCACGTTGTACAGCGCCATATTTTCCGTTCCATCCTAACGGAAACCCAGAAGGTTTTTCATTTTTCTTAATCAAATTAATTAAGCAAGAACCAATCAAACGTTTGGACACCCCTACTCACTCCAGGATTTTTCTTTATTTTTTTACTATTTTCTACATTGTAGAATAATAGTAAAGACATCACAACTATGAAATAACACATATGGAATTAGTTAAGACCAAATTTTTATTTACAAGGACAGCCTACTCCTTCCTCCCCGTCGAGGAATTGAAACCCGGCCTCGCGCGTGCCCTTATTCTCTAGTACAGCCATTATTGAAGGCACTTGAGGTCACTGAGAAAGTCTGGACATGGGCCTGCTCTCCCTTATGTAAGGAATTAGGCACTTTCCCATGTTTACTACAATATGTATTGTAGGCTATGTTTACTTGTCAGACTGCACAGTAGCCTAATAAACGAATGCAGGTGGCTTATATCTTCAAAATGCTTTTAATGCTTTATTATCCAAATGTAAAAGCATATACTGTACAGTACTGTATTTCTTCATCAGCATCTTTATGCTTTCTTAAATAAATAATGATACAAATACTCTTTCAAAATGCAGATGTTAATTTAGTTATGGATCCATAATGAAGTACTATGGGAATAAGTATCACTGAATTACAGAACTATTGCAACAAAGTTGTCTAATGAAGGCAAACAAATTGTTGCTTACTGGAAAATACTCTTTCAAACACACATGGTCACGTTGTACAGCGTCATTGTGGCTATCACAGGAGGGCTATATTTTGGCCTTTATTCAGATTACAATCACTCACTGTCATTTTCGTGAAAACGAAATAATCTCCAAAATATCATTATATATAGCCTTCCCACTGTGGATGTGTATTCCAGCACTGTGTCACACTGCTCTGTGACAAACATGGAGAAACTAAAATGTTCAATTATATTCCATAATATTCTTAAAATATACGTGTTGACTGAATATAAGCAAGTGATGCCTGCTAAATAATCAAGTTAAGTTTCTCCAGAAATAAATAATTCTAAATAACAAACTGCCTTTATTTACAAATTAGTGAGAATGTCTCAATAATTGCCTTTTTTCTCGCTCACTCTAGGTTAAATGAAAACGAAATCTCCAAAATATTGTTACTTTTTCAACGAAGCGATTATTATTATTAATTCATTTAGAATTATATAAAAGCCCCTTAGATATTCTCAGAGATCCTAGCGGAAAATTCCCCTTAGATATTCATTTAGAATCCTCCAATACTCTAAATGTAATTATTGGCGGAGAGTCACAACATTGAAAAAAATATATGTTTAGATATACTGTTTTTTATGGTAGGCCACTCTGGTACAATGTTCAAATTTGCACTCAGCAGACCTGAAATTTGCTCAGTGCCCAGAAACTTTAGAGGGAACATTGCTCCTACCTCCTCTCAACCAATCCACCCCTTCCCAAATCACCAACCCCTTTTACAATCAATCTCCCAAACAACTCACCAATCAATCTCCCAACCAACTCACCAATCAATCTCCCAACCAACTCACCAACCAATCTCCCAACCATTTCACCAATCCAAACAGAATGAAACCTTGTAAATGTATTTGGTTTGCCTCCTGTGTTTTGTTTAACCTGACAAACTCTTTTCCTAATCTTGCATCATCATGTCATGTCTGCCCACGAGCCATGACTCTGTGTAATGACTCTGTGTAATGACTCTATGTTATGACTCTGTGTAATGACTCTGTGATGCCTGGAGATCCTTGGAGATCCTCACAACTTTTTCAGGACTGTCTTTGTGTCATTTGGACTGTTGGGCCATAGGTTGATTCATGGTACCTAGGTCCAAGAGGATCAATATGAACGAGAAATGTCAAAAATCTATGAATGGGACATTTCTGATTTTTGATAGGTTATCCTTCCATTTCGATTAGTTTGTTGCTCCTTGGTACACTGGCCTGGCAGTCTGTCTCACACCCCCAAAATCACCCACACCACATCCCTGAGCTATTGGTCCAGTGTGGAGTATGGAGCTGGACACTCTCTCCCCATCTCTCCTCCATCTTTCAGCCTCCCTCTGTTTCTCCCCCACCACTAGGCGGCGCTATTGAACTCGTTCCCGGCTATCTTTGACGAACTGCTTCAGATGTTTACAGTCCAGGAAGTGGCAGAGTTCGTACGGGGCACGCTGGGCAGTATGCCAAGCACCGTACACATCGGACAGTCCATGGACGTGGTCAAACTGCAGTCCATCGCTCGCACCGTCGACAGCCGCCTCTTCTCTTTCCCAGGTATTCAGCACTTGGATGACATTATGAACACTCAAGCTGATGACCATTTTGATGCATTACACCAGTTTTTTTGTTCAGAGTTTTTGGGTTGTTTTACTTATAATATGTAAGTAAAAAGATCCATATGGATGTGAATGGATGAAATACAGAAGGTATCGTTAACTGTGGTATAGGTTGGGCCTCCCGAGTGGCGCAGCTGTCTAAGGCGTCACTACAGACCTTGGTACGATCCTAGGCTGTGTCACAGCCGGCCGTGTTGGGAGACCCATGAGGCGGTGCACAATTGGCCCAGCATCGTCCGGGTTAGGGGAGGGTTTGGCATGGCATCGTCCGGGTTAGGGGAGGGTTTGGCATGGCATCGTCCGGGTTAGGGAAGGGTTTGGCCCAGCATCGTCGGGGTTAGGGGAGGGTTTGGCCCTGCATGGTTTGGGTTATGGGAGGGTTTGGTCGACCGGGATTTCCTTGTCCCATCGCCCTCTAGCAACTCCTTGTGGCAGGCCAGGCGCCTGCAAGCTAACTACAGTCGCCAGCTGGACAGTGTTTCCTCTGACACATTGGTGCGGCTGGCTTCCGGGTTAAGCGTGCACTGTGTCAAGAAGCATTGCGGCTTGGCAGGGCCGTGTTCAAGAGGACGTATAGCTCTTGACCTTTGCCTCTCCCGAGTCTGTAGGGGAGTTGCATTGATGGGACAAGACTGTAAACAACCAATTGGGGAGAAAAAAGGGGTAAAAGTTGTTTTATGTTTTATCAAAAACTGTTGTGTCGGTCAATTATAGGTAAATTCTCTCTCTCCGTGTATCTCTCTCTCTCTCAGAGTCTCGAAGGATCTTGCTTCCTGTAGTTCTACATCACATCCACCTCCACCTGAGACAGCAGAAAGAGCTCCTCATCTGTTCTGGCATCCTCAGCAGTATCTTCTCCATCATCAAGACCAGCTCTCTGGTAAACTATCTATAGTCTCTATCTTCTCCATCATCAAGACCAGCTCTCTGGTAAACTATCTCTAGTCTCTATCTTCTCCATCATCAAGACCAGCTCTCTGGTAAACTCTCTCTAGTCTCTATCTTCTCCATCATCATCACCAGCACTCTGGTAAACTATCTCTAGTCTCTATCTTCTCCATCATCATCACTAGCACTCTGGTAAACTACCTCTAGTCTCTATCTTCTCCATCATCATGACCAGCTCTCTGGTAAACTCTCTCTAGTCCGTACAAACAGGACAAATATAATTACATCACCTGGCGTCAGGTTCTAGTATGATTAACAGACATTGGTCAGGCCTCCTTGTGTATGAGCATGTCATTCCAACTGTGTCAAAGCAATCCTGACTCTCAATTTTAAACCATAACCATATTCGCTCTGGATTATGTTCATTCGCATTTAGGAAGTCTGTAGATGGTTCAACGCACCGGTTGATGACACTGTATAAGATACAGTTGAAGTCGGAGGTTTACATACTCCTTAGCCAAATACAGATGAAGTCGGAAGTTTACATACTCCTTAGCCAAATACAGTTGAAGTCGGAAGTTTACATACACCTTAGCCAAATACAGATGAAGTCGGATGTTTACTTGCACTTAGGTTGGAGTCATTAAAACTTGTTTTTCAACCACTCCACAAATTTCTTGTTAACAAACTATAGTTTTGGCAAGTCGGTTAGGACATCTACTGTGTGCACGACACAAGTAATTTTTCCAACAATTGTATACAGACAGACTATTTACACTTATAATTCACTGTATCACAATTCCAGTGGGTCAGAAGTTTGCATACACAAAGTTGACTCTGCCTTTAAACAGCTTGGTAAATTCCAGAAAATTATGTCATGGCTTTAGAAGCTTCTGATAGGCTAATTGACATAATTTGAGTCAATTGGAGGTGTACCTGTGGATGTATTTCAAGGTCTACCTTGAATGCCAGTGTGGTGTCAGGAAAATAACCTCACACTCAACGTCAACAAAACTAAGGAGATGATTGTGGACTTCAGGAAACAGCAGAGGGAACACCCCCCCATCCACATCGATGGAACAGTAGTGGAGAGGGTAGCAAGTTTTAAGTTCCTCGGCATACACATCACAGACAAACTGAATTGGTCCACTCACACAGACAGCATCGTGAGGAAGGCGCAGCAGCGCCTCTTCAACCTCAGGAGGCTGAAGAAATTTGGCTTGTCACCAAAAGCACTCACAAACTTCTACAGATGCACAATCGAGAGCATCCTGGCGGGCTGTATCACCGCCTGGTATGGCAACTGCACCGCCCTCAACCGTAAGGCTCTCCAGAGGGTAGTGAGGTCTGCACAACGCATCACCGGGGGCAAACTACCTGCCCTCCAGGACACCTACACCACCCGATGCTACAGGAAGGCCATAAAGATCATCAAGGACATCAACCACCCGAGCCACTGCCTGTTCACCCCGCTGTCATCCAGAAGGCGAGGTCAGTACAGGTGCATCAAAGCTGGGACCGAGAGACTGAAAAACAGCTTCTATCTCAAGGCCATCAGACTGTTAAACAGCCACCACTAACATTGAGTGGCTACTGCCAACACACTGTCAATGACACTGACTCTACTCCAGCCACTTTAATCATGGGAATTGATGGGAAATGATGTAAATATATCACTAGCCACTTTAAACAATGCTACCTTACATAATGTTACTTACCCTACATTGTTCATCTCATATGCATACGTTGATACTGTACTCTATATCATCGACTGCATCCTTATGTAATACATGTATCACTAGCCACTTTAACTATGCCACTTGGTTTACATACTTATCTCATATGTATATACTGTACTCGATATCATCTACTGTATCTTGCCTATGCTGCTCTGTACCATCACTCATTCATATATCCTTATGTACATATTCTTTATCCCCTTACACTGTGTATAAGACAGTAGTTTTTTTGGAATTGTTAGTTAGATTACTTGCTCGTTATTACTGCATTGTCGGAACTAGAAGCACAAGCATTTCGCTACACTCGCCTTAACATCTGCTAACCATGTGTATGTGACAAATAAAATTTGATTTGATTTGATTTGATTTGAAACTCAGTGGCTCTTTGTTTGACATCATGGGAAAAACAAAAGAAATCAGCCAAGACCTGAGAAAAAAAATTGTGAACATCCACAAGTCTGGCTCATCCTTGGGTGCAATTTCCAAACGCCTGAAGGTACCATATTCATCTGTACAGACAATAGTTTGCAAGTATAAACACCATGGGACCACGCAGCCGTCATACCGCTCAGGAAGGGGACGCATTCTGTCTCCTAGAGATGAACGTACTTTGGGGCGAAAAGTGCAAATCAATCCCAGAACAACAGCAAAGGACCTTGTGAAGATGCTGGAGGAAACAGGTACAAAAGTATCCACAGTAAAACGAGTCCTATATCGACGTAACCTGAAAGTCCGCTCAGCAAGGAAGAAGCCACTGCTCCAAAACCGCCATAAAAATTCCAGACTATGGTTTTTAACTGCATATGGGGACAAAGATGGTACTTTTTGGAGAAATGTCCTCTGGTCTGATGAAACAAAAATAGAACTGTTTGGCCATAATGAACATTGTTATGTTTGGAGGAAAAAGGGGGAAGCTTGCAAGCCGAAGAACACCATCCCAACCGTGAGGCATGGGGGTGGAAGCATCATGTTGTGGGGGTGCTTTGCTGCAGGAGGGACTGGTGCACTTCACAAAATAGATGGCATCATGAGGAAATGAAAATTATGTGGATATATTGAAACAACATCTCAAGACATCAGTCATGAAGTTAAAGCTAGAGTAAAGATGTTTTTCTTGTACAGTAGGATTCCTGTGGTCTTCCTGGAGGTCTTCATGTACAGTAGGAATCCTGTGGTCTTCCTGGAGGTCTTCATGTACAGTAGGATTCCTGTGGTCTTCCTGGAGGTCTTCATGTACAGTAGGAATCCTGTGGTCTTCTTCACCCAGGAGAGGGTACACATTGATTTCCCATGTATTCATATCTCCCCCTAGGACACCCCAGTGCAGGAGGAGGTAGAGATGATGGTGGAATCTCTCCTGGATGTGCTTCTCCAGACCCTGCTGGCCATCATGACCAAGTCTCAGTCCCAGGAGGCGGTAAGAGGCCATCGCTGCCCACAGTGCACGGCTGAGATCACTGTTAGTAACTAACAATCTGCTTCTACTATCCATCCTACTTCATCCTCCTCTACTCTCCAAACTTCATCTCTCTCTCTCTTCATCAACCTGGTCCTACTCATCTCTATTTTCCCCATCACTTCCCCCTCTCCTGTCTCTATATGATTCCCCTCACTACTCCTGTCTCTACATGTTCCCCCCTCACTACTCCTGTCTCTATATGATTCCCCTCACTACTCCTGTCTCTACATGATTCCCCTCACTACTCCTGTCTCTATATGATTCCCCTCACTACTCCTGTCTCTATATGATTCCCCTCACTACTCCTGTCTCTACATGATTCCCCTCACTACTCCTGTCTCTATATGATTCCCCTCACTACTCCTGTCTCTACATGATTCACTACTCCTGTCTCTATATGATTCCCCTCACTACTCCTGTCTCTGCATGATTCTCCCCTCACTACTCCTGTCTCTATATGATTCTATATGATTCCCCTCACTACTCCTGTCTCTATATGATTCCCCTCACTACTCCTGTCTCTATATGATTCCCCACTCACTACTCCTGTCTCTATATGATTCCCCCTCACTACTCCTGTCTCTATATGATTCCCCTCACTACTCCTGTCTCTATATGATTCCCCTCACTACTCCTGTCTCTATATGATTCCCCTCACTACTCCTGTCTCTATATGATTCCCCTCACTACTCCTGTCTCTATATGACTCCTGTTCTATATGATTCCCCTCACTACTCCTGTCTCTGCATGTTCCCCCTCACTACTCCTGTCTCTATATGATTCCCCTCACTACTCCTGTCTCTATATGATTCCCCCTCACTACTCCTGTCTCTGCATGTTCCTCCCTCACTACTCCTGTCTCTATATGATTCCCCTCACTACTCCTGTCTCTATATGATTCCCCCTCACTACTCCTGTCTCTCTGCATGTTCCTCCCTCACTACTCCTGTCTCTATATGATTCCCCTCACTACTCCTGTCTCTATATGATTCCCCTCACTACTCCTGTCTCTACATGTTCCCCACTCACTACTCCTGTCTCTATATGATTCCCCCTCACTACTCCTGTCTCTACATGTTCCCCACTCACTACTCCTGTCTCTATATGATTCCCCCTCACTACTCCTGTCTCTATATGATTCCCCTCACTACTCCTGTCTCTATATGATTCCCCCTCACTACTCCTGTCTCTATATGATTCCCCCTCACTACTCCTGTCTCTACATGTTCCCCACTCACTACTCCTGTCTCTATATGATTCCCCTCACTACTCCTGTTTCTATATGATTCCCCCTCACTACTCCTGTCTCTACATGTTCCCCCTCACCTCCCCCAATGTCCCTTTTGTGCCCCCTCACCTCCCCCACTGTCCCTATTTGTTCCCTTGTTCATTGTGTCCCTGCGCTTCATAACCCTTTACCAGTTTGTAGCTTGTCTATTAAGAGTGTTTTCAGAGGAATGCAGTCAAATAAAAGAAACTGAATACAGTAACTAAACTCACAGTAAAAAAGTATGAGGCCTAAAGCATTTTTTTTTCATACATTTCTTTGTTGAATATTATTGATCAATTTAGTTTTTCTCACTGTTAGGAACTCAGTAACTAAGCTGAATGCAGTACCTAAACTAATCTGAATACAGTAAATTAACTAAGTTAAATGAAGTAACTAAACTAAGCTGAATACAGTAACTAATCTGAATACAGTAACTAAACTAAGCTGAATACAGTAACTAAGCTGAATGCAGTAACCAAACTAAGCTGAATACAGTAAGTAAGCTGAATACAGTAACTAATCTGAATACAGTAACTAATCTGAATACAGTAACTAAACTAAGCTGAATACAGTAACTAATCTGAATACAGTAACTAAACTAAACTGAAAACAGTAACTAAACTAAACTGAATACAGTAACTAAACTAAGCTGAAAACAGTAACTAAACTAAGCTGAATACAGTAGCTAAACTAAGCTGAAAACAGTAACTAAGCTGAATACAGTAGCTAAACTAAACTGAATACATTAACTAAACTAAGTTGAAATGTAACTAACTTACTAAGTAACTAAACTCAGCTGAATACAGTAACTAAACTAAGCTGAATACATTAACTAAACTAAACTGAATACAGTAACTAAACTAAGCTGAACACAGTAACTAAACTAAACTGAATACAGTAACTAAACTAAGCTGAACACAGTAACTAAACTAAGCTGAATACAGTAACTAAACTAAGCTGAACACAGTAACTAAACTAAGCTGAATACAGTAACTAAATTAAGCTGAATACAGTAACTAAACTAAGCTGAAACCAGTAACTAAACTAGGCTGAATAAAGTAACTAAACTAAGTTGAATGATGTAACTAACTTACTGAGTAACTAAACTATCTTACAGTTATCCTTTGAAACATACCCTTATCCAATCATCTCCCTCCATCCTTCGTTATCCTAACCCCCCTTCTTCCCCATCTGTGTTTTGATTGGTCATTGGGTGGCTCGCGTTGCACTGTGATTGGCTGACATGTGTGTGCCTGTGTTCTCATTGGCAGGGAGAATATGTGTCCTGCCTCCTATCCCTGCTGCGTCAGATGTCTGACATCCACTTCAACCATCTACTGGACAACTTCCAGAGCAAAGAGGAAGTCAAGGTGAGACTGTCTCTTTCTCAATGTCCTCCTCTTCCTCATTCCACTGACCTGAAAGAATGTGATGCGATTCATGAATTCCAGCCTGATGCTGAGTTTCCACCATTTTGTTTTCACCTGTCGTATCTTTTCCAATCAGTGCAGATGAAGGGGAGGAGAGGACAGATGTGTAGTCATGGATGAACAGACATATTGGTTTTGTTCCAGTGTTCTGGCCTGCTCATGGTTAAGGACACACATGACTCTCTCTCTGTCTCTCTATATGCAGTGTTGTAACAATGTACAAATGGTTAAAGTACACAATGGAAAATAAATAAGCATAAATATGGGTTGTATTTACAATGGTGTTTGTTCTTCACTGGTTGCCCTTTTCTTGTGGCAACAGGTCACAAATCTTGCTGCTGTGATGGCACACTGGAGTTTCACCCAGTAGATATGGGAGTTTATCAAAATTGGATTTGTTTTCAAATTCTTTGTGGATCTGTGTAATCTGAGGGAAACATGTCTCTCTAATATGGTCATACATTGGGCAGGAGGTTAGGAAGTGCAGCTCAGTTTCCACCTTATTTTGTGGGCAGTGAGCACATAGCCCGTCTTCTCTTGAGAGCCATGTCTGCCTACGGCGGCCTTTCTCAATAGCAAGGCTATGCTCACTGAGTCTGTACATAGTCAAAGGTATTCTGCACAGTGTACTCTCTATTTAGGGCCAAATAGCATTCTAGTTTGCTCTGTTTTTAGTTAATTCTTTCCAATGTGTTAGGTAATTATCTTTTCGTTTTCTCATGATTTGTTTGGGTCTAATTGTGCTGCTGTCCTGGGGCTCAGTGGGGTGTGTTTGTGTTTGTGAACAGAGCCCCAGGACCAGCTTGCTTAGGGGACTCTTCTCCATGTTCATCTCTCTGTAGGTGATGGCTTTGTTATGGAAGGTTTGGGAATTGCTTCCTTTTAGGTGGTTGTAGAATTTAACAGCTTTTTTCTGGATTTTGATAATTAGTGGGTATCGGCCTGATTCTGCTCCGCATGCATTATTTGGTTCT
>NC_056430.1:6258692-6264497 GCF_018296145.1 Oncorhynchus tshawytscha | reverse complement strand
CTCTCAGGAGTTCCTTCTGAAGATATTCTGTGTGTTTCGTAACCTGATGAAGCTCAGTATTTTTCCCCGGGACTGGAACGTGATGAGGCTGCTGACCAGCAAGTAGGTCATACTGAACACACACACACACAGGACTGGAACGTGATGAGGCTGCTGACCAGCAAGTAGGTCATACTGAACACACACACACATACACAGGACTGGAACGTGATGAGCTGACCAGCAAGTACATCTCCATGTGGCTCCCACCCCTCTTCCACACCTCCCATCCCTCTTCCACACCTCCTCCCACCCCTCTTCCACACCTCCTCCCATCCCTCTTCCACACCTTCTCCCATCCCTCTTTCAAATCTCCTCCCACCCCTCTTCCACACCTCCCATCCCTCTTTCACACCTCCTCCCACCCCTCTTTCACACCTCCTCCCATCCCTCTTTCACACCTCCTCCCACCCCTCTTTCACACCTCCTCCCACCCCTCTTTCACACCTCCTCCCACCCCTCTTTCACACCTCCTCCCATCCCTCTTTCACACCTCCTCCCACCCCTCTTTCACACCTCCTCCCATCCCTCTTCCACACCTCCTCCCATCCCTCTTTCACCCTCCTCCCATCCCTCTTCCAAACCTCCTCCCATCCCTCTTCCACACCTCCTCCCATCCCTCTTTCACCCTCCTCCCATCCCTCTTCCAAACCTCCTCCCATCCCTCTTCCACACCTCCTCCCATCCCTCTTTCACCCTCCTCCCATCCCTCTTCCAAACCTCCTCCCATCCCTCTTCCACACCTCCTCCCATCCCTCTTTCACCCTCCTCCCATCCCTCTTCCAAACCTCCTCCCATCCCTCTTCCACACCTCCTCCCATCCCTCTTCCACACCTCCTCCCATCCCTCTTTCACCCTCCTCCCATCCCTCTTTCAAACCTCCTCCCACCCCTCTTTCACACCTCCTCCCATCCCTCTTCCAAACCTCCTCCCACCCCTCTTTCACACCTGCATAGCTGGTCTGTTTGTACATGTCAAAGTTACCACTCACCTTTCCGTGGATAAATGTGGTTTTCCCTTTCAGTTTGGCATGTAATGCTGCCATCTGTCTATGGTTTTTAGTTTGTCGAAGTTAGTCAGAACAGTCCTTACCACAGGTACTTCCTGTTTAAGTTTCTGCTTTATAGGAGGGGAGGTAGAAAAATGGAGGCGTGATCTGATTGGAGGAATTTTCCCTCAGATTTCCTTTATTGAAATCCCCAGCTCCAATAAATGCAGTCTCAGGATATAAATAATAAATATGTGGTTTACAGTTTACACAAAATCCAGAGGAATTCCTTGAGGGCCGTCGTGGGGGGTGGGGGGGGGGCGGGGGGATATACACAGCCGTGACGATGATTTGGAAGGAAATTCTCTCGGGAGGTAATGTGGTCAATTACCTGCAATACATGATAAAGCATTCCAAAACATATTCTGAAGAATCTCCATTGTAAGTGATCTTAGATGTTTCCCAACATCCACAAAATGGCGTCAGAATGTATCAATAATTAGCTGTTTCAAAAACCGTTTATTTTGAACAGTTCTGTACTTATTTCTGGTGTTTCTCCTTCTAGCACCATAGTGACAACTGTCCAATATCTGTCCCCGGCTTTGCACAAGAACTTCACCGAGGCTGACTTTGAATTCAAGGTGCGTGCCTTTGACAGAGTGACACACACACACACACACACACACATGGAGAGCGAGTGAGCTGGTGTGTTGCTGCAGCCCACGCCAGAGTGAACACACGAACAAACACACACACGCAAGCACGCAAGTCTTGTCCTTGAGGCAGAACACAGCAATTTCCGCTAGATGGGCCAGCTGCAAAGTCAAAATTGTCTATGTTGTAAAAATTTATGAACCCCCCTAGAGTTATTGCCCCCCCCACTGTGGAAATCTAATTAGCATAATTAAAAATATACCAATAAAAATCAGTCAGTTTAAGATAGAGATATCTTTTCTTTTTTTTTTTCATGCATCTCCAATCTGCAGTTAAAGGTAACAGAGCTAGCCGAGGTGTTTGTCAGAGCATGAGACATCCCAGGAAATCGGTTTTCCTCACAAAACCGTCTGTAGCGTCTCAACAGTTCGGGCTACACGCTAATATGACACCTCTGTGGTTAAGGTGAGACTCTCATGAACACGAACACGTCGGTAGTCTCACCAAGACTCCGTATGAATGTCCCCTGGTACCAGTTGAAAATGAATGGAGGTATATATGGAGACTGTTTTAGTGACAAAAATAACAAGGTAAAAAAAATGTTTCCTGATCTTTCTTATTTCTCTCAGGTATAGGGAGAGACACTTCAGCACAAACCTCCTTTAGATTTACTATCTGTTGTTCAATGTGTTTCTATTGGCTGATAGCAGTAAGGACTATCTGTTATTCAATGTGTTTCTATGGCATAATAGCAGTAAGGACTGTTATTCAATGTGTTTCTAATAGCAGTAAGGACTATCTGTTATTCAATGTGTTTCTATTGGCTGATAGCAGTAAGGACTATCTGTTATTCAATGTGTTTCTATGGGCTAATAGCAGTGAGGACTATCTGTTATTCAATGTGTTTCTATTGGCTAATAGCAGTAAGGACTATCTGTTATTCAATGTGTTTCTATTGGCTAATAGCAGTTAGGACTATCTGTTATTCAATGTGTTTCTATTGGCTAATAGCAGTAAGGACTATCTGTTATTCAATGTGTTTCTATTGGCTAATAGCAGTAAGGACTATCTGTTATTCAATGTGTTTCTATTGGCTAATAGCAGTAAGGACTATCTGTTATTCAATGTGTTTCTATTGGCTAATAGCAGTAAGGACTATCTGTTATTCAATGTGTTTCTATGGGCTAATAGCAGTAAGGACTATCTGTTATTCAATGTGTTTCTATTGGCTAATAGCAGTAAGGACTATCTGTTATTCAATGTGTTTCTATGGGCTAATAGCAGTAAGGACTATCTGTTATTCAATGTGTTTCTATGGGCTAATAGCAGTAAGGACTATCTGTTATTCAATGTGTTTCTATTGGCTAATAGCAGTAAGGACTATCTGTTATTCAATGTGTTTCTATTGGCTAATAGCAGTAAGGACTATCTGTTATTCAATGTGTTTCTATGGGCTAATAGCAGTAAGGACTATCTGTTATTCAATGTGTTTCTATTGGCTAATAGCATTAAGGACTATCTGTTATTCAATGTGTTTCTATGGGCTAATAGCAGTAAGGACTATTTGTTATTCAATGTGTTTCTATGGGCTAATAGCAGTAAGTACTATCTGTTATTCAATGTGTTTCTATGGGCTAATAGCAGTAAGGACTATCTGTTATTCAATGTGTTTCTATTGGCTAATAGCATTAAGGACTATCTGTTATTCAATGTGTTTCTATGGGCTAATAGCAGTAAGGACTATTTGTTATTCAATGTGTTTCTATGGGCTAATAGCAGTAAGGACTATCTGTTATTCAATGTGTTTCTATGGGCTAATAGCAGTAAGGACTATCTGTTATTCAATGTGTTTCTATTGGCTAATAGCAGTAAGGACTATCTGTTATTCAATGTGTTTCTATTGGCTAATAGCAGTAAGGACTATCTGTTATTCAATGTGTTTCTATTGGCTAATAGCAGTAAGGACTATCTGTTATTCAATGTGTTTCTATTGGCTAATAGCAGTAAGGACTATCTGTTATTCAATGTGTTTCTATTGGCTAATAGCAGTAAGGACTATCTGTTATTCAATGTGTTTCTATGGGCTAATAGCAGTAAGGACTATCTGTTATTCAATGTGTTTCTATTGGCTAATAGCAATAAGGACTATCTGTTATTCAATGTGTTTCTATTGGCTAATAGCAGTAAGGCCCAAAAAATGTTTTACCAAATAATCATTATATATTTTCCAAATCAAATATCAAAATGATCCTTGGTAGGACCTTCTTAAAACAATTCCATATAGCTGAGTAGAATCCCTCTCTCCCGACTTAGACAAAGCTTAAACTCTTATGGGTTAATTTAAGGTTAGGCATTATAATTAGCAGTGTAGTTAAGGTAAGGCATTATAATTAGCAGTGTAGTTAAGGTTAGGCATTATAATTAGCAGTGTAGTTAAGGTTAGGCATTACAATTAACAGTGTAGTTAGGGTTAAGGTTAGGCATTAGCGTTAGCAGTGTAGTTAGGGTTAAGGTTAGGCATTAGCATTAGCAGTGTAGTTAGGGTTAAGGTTAGGGTTAAGGTTAGCCATTAGCATTAGCAGTGTAGTTAAGGTTAGGGTTAGGGTTAAGGTTAGGGTTAAGGTTAGGCATTAACATTAGCAGTGTAGTTAGGGTTAAGGTTAGGGTTAAGGTTAGCCATTAGCATTAGCAGTGTAGTTAAGGTTAGGGTTAGGGTTAAGGTTAGGGTTAAGGTTAGGCATTAACATTAGCAGTGTAGTTAGGGTTAAGGTTAGGGTTAAGGTTAGGCATTAGCATTAGCAGTGTATTTAGGGTTGAGATCTGCCTCCAGAACAAGATTCATGACCCCAAAAACGCTAACCTGCCTCTTTCCTCCCCTTCTCCTCTCACAAGATGTCCATGATCTTTTCAACATCCTAGTTGTGTGTGAATATAATGCTCTTCTATTTGACCTAGACATTGAGTATCATTGTTTAAGTACTTTTTTTTGTTTTGCTAATGTATGTTGTGTGTGTGTCACTGGTCAGGTGTGGAACTCATACTTCAGCCTGGCTGTTCTCTACATCAGCCAGCCCAGTCTACAACTAGAGAACACCACCCCAGCCAAGAGGAAAAACGTGTTGGACAAGTATGTACCCTCAAAGAGTTCCCAATTCAATCATCATCACCATTGTTTACCATTTCTCTTCAAGCATCTTGTTTTCTTTGTTTGTACAGAGAATGTGTTGGACGAGTAAGACTGCTCACAGAGGGGCCTGCCACTCTTCATCATGGTTTACCACTTGTCCTGAAGCATGCTGTGTTGTCTCTAAAGTGTTCATCTGTACAGTAACTTCCTCCAGTGTTCATCTGTACAGTAACATCCTCCAGATGTACAGTAACTTCCTCCAGTGTTCATCTGTACAGTAACTTCCTCCAGATGTACAGTAACGTCCTCCAGTGTTCATCTGTACAGTAACTTCCTCCAGTGTTCAACTGTACAGTAACGACCTCCAGTGTTTAACTGCACAGTAACGACCTCCAGATGTACAGTAACTTCCTCCAGTGTTCATCTGTACAGTAACGACCTCCAGCTGTACAGTAACAACCTCCAGTGTTCATCTGTACAGTAACGACCTCCAGCTGTACAGTAACAACCTCCAGTGTTCATCTGTATAGTAACGACCTCCGGTGTTTGTAGTGGAGTATAGATCCTTGCTGAGTCAATATCCGGCTAGCTAGAGGGACCACTTTTCTTACAGTTGTAAGTTTTAATCTCACACTGTAATAGTGATTTTGCTGAGATAACTGTCTGCTCATTTGTTTCCTTCTAGTTTCATTATCATTTTATGCCGTATCTGTCTTAAAAATCAAAGTTTATTGGTCACGAACACATATTTTCAGATGTTATTGCAGTTGCAGCTAAATGATTGTGTTTCTTGCTCCAACAGTGCAGTAATAACTAGCTAAATGCTTGTGTGTCTCACTCAACAGTAATACCTAGCTAAATGCTTGTGTGTCTCACTCCAACAGTAATACCTAGCTAAATGCTTGTGTGTCTCACTCCAACAGTAATAACTAGCTAAATGCTTGTGTGTCTCACTCCAACAGTAATACCTAGCTAAATGCTTGTGTGTCTCACTCCA
>NC_056430.1:6163692-6248692 GCF_018296145.1 Oncorhynchus tshawytscha | reverse complement strand
TCCAGGCGAGATAGATAGGTCTCCAGGCGAGATAGATAGGTCTCCAGACGAGGTAGATAGGTCTCCATACGAGGTAGATAGGTCTCCAGACGAGATAGATAGGTCTCCAGGCGAGATAGATAGGTCTCCAGGCGAGATAGATAGGTCTCCAGGCGAGATAGATAGGTCTCCAGACGAGATAGATAGGTCTCCAGGCGAGATAGATAGGTCTCCAGGCGAGATAGATAGGTCTCCAGGCGAGATAGATAGGTCTCCAGACGAGATAGATAGGTCTCCAGGCGAGATAGATAGGTCTCCAGACGAGATAGATAGGTCTCCAGACTAGATAGATAGGTCTCCAGACTAGATAGATAGGTCTCCAGACTAGATAGATAGGTCTCCACTTGTTGTTATGTAACCGTGGAGGGCAGAAGATAAGATGCATTACTATTCATTACTATTCATTACTATTCACCAATAACTGGACCGGTTCCTCTCTCTGTTTAGGGACTGCATGAAAGGAGACGAGACAGAGAACAAGAAGATTGGCTGTACTGTCAACCTGTTGGTAAGATACTGTAGACTCTGGCTGTACTGTCAACCTGTTGGTAAGACACTGTAGACTCTGGCTGTACTATCAACCTGCTGGTAAGATACTATAGACTCTGGCTGTACTGTCAACCTGTTGGTAAGATACTGTAGACTCTGGCTGTACTGTCAACCTGTTGGTAAAACAACCCACAACCTGTCACACTGCCATCCTGAGATAGTGGTGTAAAGGGGTTGTCTTGTTTTTAATATATTGTGTCTGTTTGTTCCCTAGAACTTCTACAAGTCAGAGATCAACAAGGAGGAGATGTACATCCGCTATATCCACAAGCTGTGTGACATGCACCTTCAGGCTGACAACTACACAGGTAATACAACATCCACACGCTGTGTGGCATGCACCTCCAGGCTGACAACTACACAGGTAATACAACATCCACAAGCTGTGTGGCATGCACCTCCAGGCTGACAACTACACAGGTAATACAACATCCACAAGCTGTGTGACATGCACCTTCAGGCTGACAACTACACAGGTAATACAACATCCACACGCTGTGTGGCATGCACCTCCAGGCTGACAACTACACAGGTATGATACTCACACACAAACCTATTCACTCACAAAGGGAAAGAGTGTACTAGCTAGGGTTGCTAAGCTACCTGTAATTTACCAAAGTTACCGGAATCTTCAGTACTTTTGGTTAAAAAAACGAAAATCTATGTCAATCTATCGAAAATGTGGGGGATTTATACATTTAAAATTTTTTGTTATTCATATATACACTGAACAAAAATATAAACGTAACGTGTAACAGGTCCCGTGTTTCCTGAACTGAAATAAAAGATCCCAGAAATGTGCACAGATTTGTTTTACGTCCCTATTTGTGCACCTTGTGCACAGGTGCACCTTGTGCTGGGGGACAGTAAAAGGCCACTCTAAAATGTGCAGTTTTATCAAACAACACAATGCCATTGATGTCTCATGTTTTGGAGGAATTTTAATTTTATTTTATTTCAGCTTTATTTAACCAGGTAGGCTAGTTGAGAACACCTTTATTTAACCAGGTAGGCTAGTTGAGAACAATTTCTCATTTACAACTGCGACCTGGCCAAGATGAAGCATAGCAGTGTGAACAGACAACAACACAGAGTTACACATGGAGTAAACAATAAACAAGTCAATAACACAGTAGAAAAGAAGAAAGAGTCTATATACATTGTGTGCAATTGGCATGCTGACTGCAGGAATGTCCACCAGAGCCAGAGAATTCAATGTTAATTTCTCTACCATAAGCCGCCTACAACATCAGGGAATTTGACGGTACGTCCAACCGGCCATTGACAACAAATACATATTGACATAGTGAAATGTATAAAAGTTGTAAACAATGTATATATTCTTTATAAAGCATATTTCATGCTGAAACCCTAATATTTAACACCAATGGCAATCAAATCAAATCAAATTTATTTGTCACATACACATGGTTAGCAGATGTTAATGTGAGTGTAGCGAAATGCTTGTGCTTCTAGTTCCGACAATGCAGTAATAACCAACGAGTAATCTAACCTAAAAATTTCACAACAACTACCTTATACACACACAAGTGTAAAGGAATGAGTAAGAATATGTACATAAAGATATATGAATGAGTGATGGCCGAACGGCATAGGCAAGATGCAGTAGATGATATAGAGTACAGTATATACATATGAGATGAATAATGTAGGGTATGTTAACATTATATAAGGTGGCATTGTTTAAAGTGGCTAGTGATACATTTATTACATCAAATGTTTTCATTATTAAAGTGGCTGGAGTTGAGTCAGTGTCAGTGTGTTGGCAGCAGCCACTCAATGTTAGTGGTGGCAGTTTAACAGTCTGATGGCCTTGAGATAGAAGCTGTTTCTCAGTCTCTCGGTCCCAGCTTTGATGCACCTGTACTGACCTCGCCTTCTGGATGATAGCGGGGTGAACAGGCTGTGGCTCGGTGGTTGTTGTCCTTGATGATCTTTATGGCCTTCCTGTGAAAAATCTTGTAGTTTAGGTGTCTTGGAGGGCAGGTAGTTTGCCCCGGTGATGCGTTGTGTAGACCTCACTACCCTCTGGAGAGCCTTACGGTTGTGGGCGGAGCAGTTGCCGGTGGTGGTGATACAGCCCGACAGGATGCTCTCGATTGTGCATCTGTAAAAGTTTGTGAGTGCTTTTGGTGACAAGCCAAATTTCTTCAGACTCATGAGGTTGAAAAGGTGCTGCCTCGCCTTCTTCACCACGCTGTCTGTGTGGGTGGACCAATTCAGTTTGTCCGTGATAAAACTTACTACCCTCTCTA
Organism: Oncorhynchus tshawytscha; assembly: GCF_018296145.1. NCBI lineage: Eukaryota > Metazoa > Chordata > Actinopteri > Salmoniformes > Salmonidae > Oncorhynchus > Oncorhynchus tshawytscha. The sequence goes on along the minus strand of NC_056430.1, from coordinate 6,245,828 downwards.
CTGTCTCCACTACTGTCCCTTTGATGTGGATAGGGGTGTGCTCCCTCTGCTGTTTCCTGAAGTCCACAATCATCTCCTTTGTTTTGTTGACATTGAGTGTGAGGTTATTTTCCTGACACAACACTCCGAGGGCCCTCACCTCCTCCCTGTAGGCTGTCTCATCATTGTTGGTAATCAGGCCTACCACTGTAGTGTCGTCTGCAAACTTGATGATTGAGTTGGAGGCGTGCATGGCCATGCAGTCGTCGGTGAACAGGGAGTACAGGAGGGGGCTGAGAACGCACCCTTGTGGGGCCCCAGTGTTGAGGATCAGCGGGGTGGAGATGTTGTTACCTACCCTCACCACCTGGGGACGGCCCATCAGGAAGTCCAGTACCTAAGTTGATGGTTTGTATTTAGGATATTGTTTTGCTATTCTATTCTTTATTTTAAAATAATCTTATTTCATACATTGTATGTGTCATAAGGCCAAACATAGGGCCAGAGATAATTACAGACAACAGTGATAATCTGAAGTACCCCAAAAAGAACCATTAGATGTCTTGTGAAAGATTACATAAAATCCTTTCAAGATACCAACATTCTAGTAGTTTATTCCCTTTGCAACGTTAGTACTAGCTAATATCTCTGAAATAGCATTTTAAATAGCACTTTTAACATTGCCATGCTTGTAAATAAGAATGTGTTCTTAACTGACTTGCCTAGTTAAATAATTGTTCAATAAATAAATAAATATTACAAATTAAAATGCTTTACTATGAGTACAGCAATATGGCTTCATATCCACACATAACTTGAAAGGGATATCCTATAACTTCAAAGGGAATGTCTAATAACTCTATTTCTATAGATATACAGAGACTGTCTTCCCCCTGCTGCTGAACTTGGAGCTGTTGTTCCCAATGAAGTACTGTATAAACTATATGTAGTATGTAACTCTCCATTCACCCTGCTGTGGTACTGGGAGCTACTGCACTGAGGGAGTTCCTTGCACTACCCGGCTGTATGTTGTTCCTAGTGACGTATATAAACGATATGTTTGTCTAAATGTTACTCTACAGAGGCTGCGTTCACCCTGCTGTTGTACTGGGAGCTACTGCACTGAGGGAGTTCCTGCACTAACCGGCTATATGTTGTTCTGAGTGACGTATATAAAAGATATGTTTGTCTAAATGTTACTCTACAGAGGCTGCGTTCACCCTGCTGTTGTACTGGGAGCTACTGCATTGGGAAGAGAGGCCTCTAAGGGAGTTCTTACACTACCCAGCCCAGAGCGAGTGGCATCGCAAAGAAGGCCTCAGTCGCAAGGTCATCCACTACTTCAACAAGGGAAAGGTAAGTGGAATATATACTGGAAAACACAGGAATGTCATCCACTACTTCATCAAGGACATTGTAGGTGAGAGAACACAATGGAAATCAACTGTCATCAATCGTTTCTCATAATCTAGAGTGTTCACCCATAAAAGTAATAAAATTAAAATTAATTCAAGGTTTATATGTGCATTTAATAGAGCATTATGTCAGAAAAATACAATAGTCCAACCCTCATGTCTCTATCATGTAGGGTTCAAATGTTACAAAATATTTACTGTGAGAATGCAGCATGTTTAGAGTGAATGGAACGTGCCGTCGCTGCTCAATAGAACTCGGTGACGCTGCTCCACAGCAGACTTCAGACTTCAACTGACGAACTAACTAGTGGCTGCAGGTTCGTGAGTGAAAACATGGGCTTTTTCTAAATGAAATCCACTGAATACAAAAATAAATAGGGACTAAATATATATGTATTTACAAAGCTAAGCTTTAGCTAGTTAACAGGATAGCTAAGAGACACGATCCGCGAAGAACATCTGTTCCTGTTTTCATTCATTTCACGTCTTTCCCTTTAAATCGCCCCTTCTCTGTTGTTCATTTTAGTTAAAGTAGTGCCATATTATTTAATTGAATTTATAAAGTGAAAAAAGTTTGGTTTTGAATTAGACCATTTGCATTTGTGAATATGAAATTTACCTAATATTATTAGCAGTTGAATTAAATATACTACATCTTTATCAATGCCAGAATTTCTGAAATAAATCATTATGTCAAAACCATTAAATTGTACAACCGGTCCTATTTTTTTTTTGTAACAAAATTCTGTATGTCAATCCCAGAAAATATACTATATATACAGGTAAAACAACTAATGAAAAATGGTCTCCTTCTCCATTCCACAGAAATCACATTTAATAGTTAATATTCAGCTTGAATCTTTCCAAAACATGTTTCACAGGATAAATTCTGTATCACATTTTAAATGAAACTTTACCTTGTTACTGATACAATATTTGTTAGCAATTTTCCATGCTTTCCCTCATTGTATATCACCATAGATATCTGACCAAAATAATCTTGCTGAGGAAATTGTAGTATCACAAACAATATTCCTAATCTGTTTATTACTACATTTATCTTTGATGTTAATATTGCCAATGAATATATGTTCATGTAAATCTATGTTACTTACATCAACCACAGAGGATTTAAAAGAAGATACAACCCCCACTTGGAATCGCATCAAAAACAATTGCATATTCTTTCCGGGTTATTGGAATTTTAAACCATATGAGAGTAGATGTCCATTCTCATTCAGTAACTGACCAACCAAAATCATTTTATTCTCAAACCAGTTACAAAAAAAAGAGACATTTTTAAATTGTATATCTTTGTTGTTCCATAGAAAGTATCTGTGAGGGGAAAAATTGTTTATACGCTAACATCCAAGCTAAAATGGCCTGCTTATGGAATTTGGCCAGTTTTACTGGGATTTTATCAACATCAAAAGCAAAAATTCTAAACCACCAACAGTGTTAAATAAATACTTAGGGAAGACATTCCAAATGCTGTTCTGGTTCTTAACATACTTCAGAATCCAATTTATTTTAAAAGTATTATTTAGAGTATTGAAATCTAAAACTTCAAGATCTCCTTGTTCTTGGGTATTGGTGAGAATATCTTTCCGTGAGGCTTGTTCCACCAAATATAATTATATAGAATCTAAGTCCTTTACAATTTTGGGGGTGATTCAAGTGATAACGAGACATAAACCGATCTGGATAACCCTTCAGCTGTGGACAATAAAACCCCTACCGTATAACGAAATATCTCTCAGCAACCAGAGGTTCAACTTCTTCTTTGTTTTCTCAAAAATGGGCTTAACGTTTAAGTCACTCCTTTGTTTTTCATCCTTGCATATAACAATCCAAGATAAGTAACCTTATCTTTAATTGGGATACCATATATTTCCTGTAAAACACAATCCTTGAGTGGAAATAAGACTGACTTATCGATATTAATTTTCTAATTTTCTAACACAAAACCTTCAATACAGGAGACCTCATTCCTGTCTCTTAAAAATATGGTAATCATCATAATAATAATAATATCATCATTTAAATTCATTGCCAAGTGCTGAAACACCTTGAAAATTCCCTTTTTGATATGAAAGGCCATAATTTGAGTAACCAATAAAAACACAAATGGACTTATTGGGCAGCCCTGTCTAATACCACGGCCAATATTAAATCTTTGGGATGTCCCGTGAGCTAATTTTACAGAGCTAGTACAACCACTATATAAAGTTTGGCCTGCTTTCAAAAAGAAGTCACCAAACCCCAAAAAACATATTGCTTTGAAAATAAACTCACGTTCTACATTGTCAAAAGCTCTATAAAAATCAACAAACATAAGAAAACTATCATCAAGGATGAGGTCATTATAGTCAATCATGTCTAAGATCAACCTGATTTTATTACTAATGTGTCGACATGCATAAAACCAGATTGTTCTTCATCAATTATATGATGCAAGCCTTATTTCAACTTCTTAGCAAATACAAGGTCAAATAATTTCCCATCATTATTCAACAGGCTAATGGGTCTCCAGTTGTCTATATAAAGAGTATCCTTATTAGGTTTGGGAATCAAAGTAATTACACCTTGCTTTTTAAGGAAGCCGGTAACTCCCATTTTTCTATTGATTCTTGGAACATAGAATGAAAGGAATCAATTTATCATTGAATGTTTTATAAAACTCACCTTATTAAACCATCATTTCCAGGGAGCCTTTTATCTCAATTTCAGATAACTCATCATCACAAAAATCCCTGAAATCATTATCTATCTTCTTAGCAATGTTTGCTACATTATCTAAGAAAATATCCATATTGGAAGTTGACTGAGCTGATGTATACAGAATCTGATGAAACTGGGCAACATGCTGAGAGATTTCTTTTGGATTTTCATTGGGAATATTATTAATCATTCATTTACATATGAAAGTCTTTTCGCCTGCCCTTTTTCTAAATTAAAGAAATATTCTGTATTTTTCTCTCCCTCTTCCATCCATTTTCATCTTGATCTTACAAACGCTCCCGAGCCTTTTCCTCAAGGATACAGTCTAACTGCATGTGTAATGATGATAGCTCCAGTAATTTCTGATTAGTCGGTTCGTTTTTTTTTTAGTACAATGCATTATTCCCTTTATGATGTCATATTCTTTCTCTCTCTTGGCACAAGCAATTTCTTTCCCCATTGAAATAGCCAAAAGCCTTATATCAAATTTCATTAGCTCTCAGTAACTTCCAAATCAAATCAAATTTTATTGGTCACGTACACATGGTTAGCAGATGTTAATGTGAGTGTAGCGAAATGCTTGTGCTTCTAGTTACAACCGTGCAGTAATATCTAACAAGTATCTAACAATTTCACAACAACTACCTTATACACACAAGTGTAAAGGAATGAATAAGAATATGTACATATAAATATATGAATGAGTGATGGCCGAACGGCATAGGCAAGATGCAGTAGATGATATAGAGTACAGTATATACATATGCGATGAGTAATGTAGGGTATGTAAACATTATATGAAGTGGCATTGTTTAAAGTGGCTAGTGATTTGAGTCCGTATGATGGCAGTAGCCACTCAATGTTAGTGGTGGCTGTTTAACAGTCTGATGGCCTTGAGATAGAAGCTGTTTTTCAGTCTCTCGGTCACTGCTTTGATGCACCTGTACTGACCTCGCCTTCTGGAAGATAGCGGGGTGAACAGGCAGTGGCTCGGGTGGTTGTTGTCATAACACAGGCACAATTCCAGTATTTATCAATAATTCCTGCTACTTCCTTCTTAAATACTTCATTCTCTAGTAATGTCTTATTCATTTTCCAGCAACCTTTACTAACTTTTTTTTGGTTGACAAACCATGCATATTTATCTTTATTGAGATCCCTTTGTGGTCTGTTAAAATAGATGGTTCAATCGAGACTGTATCAACTTTGTCGGCTGGTATCAGCCAGAAATCAATACGGGATTGTTGATAAATCTTTGGTACTCCATGTAAACATAATCTTATCTTGGGTTCTTATATCTCCAAATATCTAGAACACCTAACCTTAGACATATATTCCTTATCTCACAAACAGAATTGCTGTCCTCAGGAGGCCATCTATCTAGATTATCATGTAATACTGTGTTAAAATCCCCACCCCATATTACTTTGGCCAATGGATATTTAGACATAATTTTACTTTGTTTCCTCTCAATGTCTCTAAATAAAATACAGTTACTTGACTTGTTATTGGAAACATAAGTATTTACAACAATGAATTGAACGTTGTTGACTTCTACCAATAGTATAATATAATATAATATAATAATCTCCCTGTCTTCTTCATGACTCAATATATGACCCTTAAAGTTGCCTTTTAAAATAGCGACACCTGCTGACCGATTTAGTTCCAAATATCATTCTCCCATTGGCACCTCCAAAACGCAGTATCTTTAATATTTATTTATATTTATCTATTCATTTATAATATTTATCTTTCTTTAATTGACATAAAAGCCTACGCTTAGACAGCCAAGGATTTTGGATGTGAAAATTCCGAAGGTATCAAGTTGATTTTGATTGGTCCAGCCAACGGAAACACCTCCAAATGGTACCACCTGACAACACCAAATATGGAAGAGATACAACCAAGATTTACGCAGTCTAAACTTCCAAAGATCACAGCAAATTAACGCCTTTATTTCATCAACAGTGTCAAGAACAAGTATATTAAGGTTATAATATTGTAGAGATCTAATCTAAGGATTCGTTGAATGTCATTTATAATGACGTAGGGGCAGAGGGAAACTATGTTTTAACATTACTGTCACAGCACCCTTTTGAATCACCCCAACAGCTTGTGAAATCACAATTATTATATATTTGTACCTTTTTATTTAACTAGTCAGTTAAAGAACAAATTCAGATTTACAATGACGACCTACACCGGCCAAACCCGGACGAAGCCGGGCCAATTGTGCACCGCCCCCTATGGGACTCCACAATCACAGCCGGTTGTGATACAGCCTGGATTCGAACCAGGGTGTCTGTACTTGACACCTCTTGCATTGAGATGCAGTTCCTTTAGACTGCTGCGCCACTCGGGAGCACCACAATGATGACAAAAGGTTTACCTACTAATTGTTTGCCTCATTTTGAAATGTCATCGTGTTTTTCCGAGCCACTATAATGTAATTTTGATGACATCTTCATCAGCGTCAATTGAGAATGCATTGAGTAGAACGCAACAATAATTAATAAAGAGAATCTTCATAACGACATTGTGACACAACGTGCAAAACCCATGAAAAGCAGTATTTGTCCCTTTTGAAAGCCAACAAATGACCGATCAATTTTCACCCTGTGATTGTTTATTTTGCTCTGTGTGTTTCTCCAGTGCTGGGAATACGGGGTACCCTTGTGCAGAGAGCTGGCTTTCCAGTATGAGACATTATACGACTACCAAAGCCTCAGCTGGATAAGGGTGAGTAGATGTTGTAGTCGCTGCAGATTGTGGGGTTTTAGTCTGGGTTTCTGTATAAGCACTTTGTGACATCTGCTGATGTAAAAAGGGCTTTATAAATATATTTGATCGATTGATTGATTGAGTTACCAAGCTTTTCACCTAAATATACACCGTTGATGTGAATGGGAGAATTGCACAACATGTTTATTTTGTAGAACATAATAATGATTGTGATTGGTTAGAAAATGGAAGCTGCTTACTATGACAGCATCATGGAGCAGCAACGTCTAGAGCCAGAGTTCTTCAGAGTGGGCTTCTACGGACGCAAGTTCCCCTTCTTCCTAAGGGTGAGTCAATCCAACTGTATGGGGCACATCTCAAATGACAGCCTATTCCCTACCCTAGATAGGGCACTATTTCGGACCAGAGATACATAAGGAATTAGACACAATCAATGTCCTTATACTTTTGAATATTCTGGTTCTTCCATGTTGTGCCACTAGAACAAGGAGTTTGTCTGCCGCGGTCATGACTACGAACGGCTTGAAGCCTTCCAGCAAAGGATGCTGGGAGAATTCCCACAAGCCATTGCCATGCAGCACCCTAATCAACCAGACGAGGCCATCTTACAGTGTGATGCCCAGTGTATCCTTCTGAAACAAAGTGAGAATGGGAACTGTACTGTGTGTGTGTGTGTGTGTGTCACGTTCTGACCTTTATTTCCTTTGTTTTGTATTTATTTAGGATGGTCAGGGCGTGAGTTGGGTGGGCAGTCTATGTTTGTTTTTCTATGATTTGGGATTTCTATGTTTCGGCCTAGTATGGTCTCAATCAGAGGCAGGTGTCATTATTTGTCTCTGATTGAGAATCATACTTAGGTAGCCTGGGTTTCACTGTTTGTTTGTGGGTGATTGTCTATGTTGATGGCTTGTTTCAGTACAGTTCTTTCAGCGTAGCTCGCATTAGCTTCAGGGTTGTTATTTTGTTTACTGTTTTTGTATAGTGTTCAGTGTTTTCTTTATTCAAATTCATGATGAACACATATCACGCCGCATTTTGGTCCTCCGATCCTTCTCGCCTCTCCTCTTCAGATGAAGAGGAGGACGACCGTGACAGAATCCCCCACCAACCAAGGAACAAGCGGCGTGGTAAAAGACAGCGACGACAGCAGCAGCAGCAGCAACAACAGCGGCCAGCATCACAGGACTCCTGGACATGGGAGGAGATACTGAACGGAGAGGGACCCTGGGCACAGGCTGGGGAATATCGCCGCCCCAAAGCAGAGCTGGAGGCAGCGAAAGCTGAGCGGCGGCGATATGAGGAGGCAGCACGGCACTGCGACAGGTACGAGAGGCAGCCCCCCCCCCAAAAAAATGGGGGGGCAGACGAGGTGTGGGGCTAAGCCAGGTAGCAGACCTGAGCTGACTCCTCGTGCTTATTATAAGCAGCGCATTACTGGTCAGGCACCGTGTTATGCGGTTAAGCGCACGGTGTCGCCAGTACGTGCCCATAGCCCGGTGCGCTATAGGGCAGCCCCCCGAGAGTGCCATGCGAGTGTGGGAATCGAGCCAGGGCGTATGGTGCCTGCTCAGCGGGTCTGGTCGCCGGTACGCAGTTTTGGTCCAGGGTATCCTGCGCCGGCTCTGCGTACTGTGTCTCCGGGGCGCTGGGAGGGTGCAGTGTGTCCTCTGCCTGCGCTCCGCTCGTGCTGGGCAAATGTGGGTGTGGGTGTGGAGCCTAAAGGAGAGGTGCATGTAGTAAGCACTAGATCTCCAGTGCTTACCCACAGCCCGGTTCAACCTGTGCCTGCACTCTGGAGGGTACGGGCTAGAGCAGTAATCCAGCCTGGGGAAGTGATGCCAAGGCTGCGCACCAGAGCTCCAGTGCTCCCCCACAGCCCGGTCCTTCAGGTGCCTCCTCCTAACACCAAGCCTCCTGAAGGTCTCCCCAGCCTGGTGGTTCCTGTGGCAGCCCCATGCACCAGGCTGTCTCTCTGTCTCCTCCCTGCAGGTGGTCCCGCCTGTCCGGCGCTACTGCCGCAGTCTCCCGCCTGTCCGGCGCTGCTGCCGGAGTCTCCCGCCTGTCCGGCGCTGCTGCCGGAGCCCCTCAGCCCAGAGGCGCCTTAGCCCAGAGGCGCCGGAGCCCCTTAGCCCAGATGAGCCAGAGCCCCCGCCCCTCTGTCCCGAGCCCCCGCCCCTCTGTCCCGAGCCCCCGCCCCTCTGTCCCGAGCCGCCGCCCCTCTGTCCCGAGCTGCCCCTCTGTCCATTGAGAAGAGTTAACATGGTTAGGAAGCCACGGCGGACTAAGACAATGGTGAAGTGGGGTCCGCGTCCCGCGCAAGAGCCGCCACCACAGACAGACGCCCACCCAGACCCTCCCCTATAGGTTAAGGTTTTGCGGCCGGAGTCCGCACCTTTGGGGGGTACTGTCACGTTCTGACCTTTATTTCCTTTGTTTTGTATTTATTTAGTATGGTCAGGGCGTGAGTTGGGTGGGCAGTCTGTTTGATTTTCTATGATTTGGGATTTCTATGTTTCGGCCTAGTATGGTCTCAATCAGAGGCAGGTGTCATTAGTGGTCTCTGATTGAGAATCATACTTAGGTAGCCTGGGTTGCACTGTTTGTTTATGGGTGATTGTCTATGTTGATGGCTTGTTTCAGCGCAGCTCGCATTAGCTTCAGGGTTGTTATTTTGTTTACTGTTTTTGTATAGTGTTCGGTGTTTTCTTTATTAAAATTCATGATGAACACATATCACGCCGCATTTTGGTCCTCCGATCCTTCTCGCCTCTCCTCTTCAGATGAAGAGGAGGATGACCGTGACAGAGTGTGTGTGTGTACACTGAGGAACACCTTCCTAATGTTGCACCCCCTTTTTAGTCCTCAGAACAGCCTCAATTCGTCGGGGCAGGAACTCTACAAGGTGTCGAAAGCATTCCCCAGGGATGCTGGCCCATGTTGACTCAATGATTCCCACAGTTGTGTCAAGATGGCTGAATGTCCTTTGGGTGGTGGACCATTCTTGATACACACAGGAAACTTTTGTGAAGCGTGAAAAACCCAGCGGCGTTGCAGTTCTTGACACAAACCGGTGCGCCTACTACCATACCCCGTTCAAAGGCAGTTGTCTTGTCCATTCACCCTCTGAATGGCACACATACACAATACTTACACAATCCACGTCTCAATTGTCTCAAGAATTAAAAATCCTTCTTTAACCTGTCTCCTCTCCTTCATCTACACTGACTGAAGTGGATTTAACAAGTGACATCAATAAGGGATCATAGCTTTCACCTGGATTCACCTGGTCAGTCTATGTCTGGCCAGGTTTTCTTAATGTGTTGTACACTTGGTGTATATGTGTGTGTGTGGTAGAGTGATTGTATCATACATGTATGTGTATTCCAAATGGAAAACACACTCCCACCCAGGCATCTTCTCCTTGACGCGGTACCTCTCAGACCTGCAGATCTATGCGGTGACGCCGGTTCCGGAGAATGTCAAAATTCTCCAAATGGACCGCGTTCCAGACCGCATCAAGAGCTTCTACCGTGTCAACAACGTGCGCCGCTTTCGATACGACCGGCCCTTCCACAAAGGATCCAAAGACCGAGAGAACGAGTTCAAGAGCTTGTGGATCGAGAGGACTACGCTGATCCTCACACATCCTCTTCCTGGTATCTCCCGCTGGTTTGAGGTGGAGAAGAGAGAGCTGGTGAGTGACACTACATAGCCGTGACAGTAATACTCCTCTGTAGCTCAGTTGATAGAGTATGGGGGGTTCGATTCCCCGGAACACCCACGTGTAAAATGCATGTCGTTTTTTGATGGAAGTTTCTGTGAAATGGCTTGTATTATTATTAGACCTGTGTTGGTGCTGCAGATGGAAAAAAATCTGATGTTACATCTGTCTGTGAGGAGGATGTAATGTAGCATGCATGAGAGCATCAGCTGTTCCCGGGACGACGCTCTTTGTAGCCGATGTGAGCAAGACCTTTAAACAGGTCAACGTTCACAAAGCCGCAGGGCCAAACGGATTACTAGGTTGTGAACTCAAAGCATGCGCGGACCAACTGTCAAGTGTCTTCACTGACATTTTCAACCTCTCCCTGACCGAGTCTGTAGTACCTACATGTTTCAAGCAGACAACCATAGTCTCTGTGCCCAAGAGTGCGAAGGTAACCTTCCTAAATGACTACCGCCCCGTAGCACTCACGTCAGTAGCCATGAAGTTTTTGAAAGGCTGGTCATGGCTCACATCCACACCATCATCCTGGAAAACCTAGACCCTCTCCAATTGGCATACCGTCCCAACAGATCCACAGATGACGCAATCTGAATCACACTCCACACTGCCCTTTCCCACCTGGACAAAAGGAACACCTTTGTGAGAATGCTGTTCATTGACTAAGTCCTGGACTTCCTGACGGGCTGCCCCCAGGTGGTGAGGGTAGGTAACAACACATCCGCCACGCTGATCCTTAACACGGGGGTCCCTCAGGGATGCGTGCTCCGTCCCCTCCTGTACTCCCTGTTCACCCACCACTGCATGGCCAAGCACAACTCCATCACCATCATTAAGTTTGCTGACGACACAACAGTGGTAGGCCTGACCACCGACAACTATGAGACTGTCTATAGGGAGGAGGTCAGAGACCTGGCCGTGTGGTGCCAAGACAACAACCTCTCCCTCAATGTGAGGAAGTCAAAGGAGATGATCGTGGACTACAGGAAAAGGAGACTCCAGTCATCGAAGTCGTGGACTGTTCTCTCTGCTGCCGCATGGCAAGCAGTACCGAAGTCTAGGACCAAATGGGCTCCTTAACAGCTTCTACCCCCAAGTCATGAGACTGCTGAAGAATTCATCAAATGGGCTCCTTAACAGCTTCTACCCCCAAGTCATGAGACTGCTGAAGAATTCATCAAATAGCCACCAGGACTATTTACATTGACCCCCCCCTTTGTTTTTACACTGCGGCTACTCACTGTTTATTATCCATGAATAGTAACTTTACCCCCACCTACATGTACAAATGACCTCGACTAACCTGTATCCCCACACAATGACTCGGTATATAGCCTCGGTATTGTTATTGTCATTTTGTGTTACTTTTGATTTGATTTTTATTACTTTTGTTCATTTAGTAAATATTTTATTAACTTGAACTTGTGCTGCATTTTTGGTTAAGGGCTTGTAAGGATTTCTGTTGTATTCGGCGCATGTGACAAATAAAATGTGATAACATGCAAGTTACTTGCATTGTGTTGTCCAGGTGGAAGTCAGTCCTCTGCTTCCTCTTCCTCCTCCTCAGGTCCTGTTACAGTACTTCTGTTGTGTGTGTTGTCTAGGTGGAGGTGAGTCCTCTGGAGAATGCCATCTGCGTGGTGGAGAACAAGAACCATGAGCTGCGGACCCTGATCAGCCAGTACCAACACAAGCAGCTCCATGGCAACATCAACCTGCTGTCCATGTGTCTCAATGGGGTCATTGACGCTGCCGTCAACGGGGGCATCACCAGATACCAGGAGGTAGGTGCCACCATAGAACCAGGGGAGAGTCCTCATAAGAGTGAATTTCATAAAAATAGTCAAATATTTAAAAATGTTACCTTTTAGGTAAAACTTTACTAAATATATTCACATCACCAAAGGTGATGAAGGTCTACAGTAGCCTCTACAGTAGCCTCAACAGCACTCTGTAGGGTAGCACCATGGTGTAGCCGGAGAACAGCTATCCTCCGTCCTCCTCTGGTTACATTGACTTCAATACACAACCTAGGAGGCTCATGGTTCTCACCCCCTTCCATAGACATACACAGTAATTATGACAACTTCCAGAGGACGTCTTCCAACCTATCAGAGCTCTTGCAGCATGAACTAACATGTTGTTCACCCAATCAAATTAATCTAGTACTGAAAGTATAAGCTACAGCTAGCTAGCACTGCAGTGCATAAAATATGGTGGGTAGTTGACTCAGAGAGAGATATAGAGAGTAGTTGATCAGTTTTTAACAAATTAATTTCTTCCAAAATTAAGGAGGAGAGAGAGAGACCTATATTTGGTTGTATTTTTGAACTTTCCCTTTCACTTAGCTAGCAAATGCTGCTAGCTAGTTTGCCTAACCAGCACAAAGTGAGTGTGATGCTATGTTAGCTAGCTGGCTATGGCTATCCAACACTGGAACTCTTCCAAGTTGGGTTTTATTAATTTATTGCCACTGGGGCCCGTTGGTGTAACTGCTAAACTGCTTGCTGCTGACTGTACACTGTACTGCGTGATTGTAGCAGGTTTACTAATGTATTAGTTCTAGAAACTATGTTCACTATGATGTTAATACGATGACAACGATGTAGGCTGTGTGTGGCCGTTAGCGTTTATGATATGAAGGTTTGTCTTGGAAAGGTTTATTCGTCTGGTCACAGACCGCTGATGTGTTGTGCACTGAAGTCCACAAGCAAATGGAAAAGGTGCGAGGACATCGTGCAGATGTGAGAAGGAATACAACGAACAAGGGATCATGCTTTTTTACGTGGTTTCTATGAAAGTGAACTGTGTGTGCGTGTGATCAGGGGTGTATTAATTTAGCCGATTCTGTAAAAAAAAAAAAAAAAAAAAAATCTTAAACTGAAACAATTGGAATGAAACCGGGATAAACATAACTGAATTTGTCCAATAAAAAACTCTGTCTTTTCAAATGCAGACACATTTTGTCCTAAACCTGAAGAGTGGAGGGGAAGCATGTAAATGATGAACAGCAGGGGTCCCAGGACTAAACCTTGAGGCACGCCTTGCTTGACAGGGGCTGGGGTGGATGAACGGCAGGGGTCCCAGGACTAAACCTTGAGGCATGCCTTGCTTGACAGGGGCTGGAGTCTCTGAGGAACACAAAACTCTTGCTTGTTTTAGAATATACTTTGGGGGGTATTTTCTTAGATATACCGTCCCCTTACATCACGTATGTCTGTCTGTCTTGTCCCTCCCTCAACCAGGCCTTCTTTGATAAGGAGTACATCAGCAGCCACCCAGAAGACACAGAGAAGATCACTGCCCTCAAAGACCTCATGCAGGAACAGGTACAGTATTGGTCTGTCTGTATCTTATCTGTCTGTATCTTAATGTTGAGATCAAATTAAAACGTGGCAATAAACTGAAACTCACTGAAGCTGTTGCTGTCTGCTGTTGTAGGTTTACATCCTGGGGGCGGGGCTTGCGGTCCATGACAAGCTGGTGCACCCTGAAATGCGTCCCCTGCACAAGAAGCTGATAGATCAGTTCCAGATGATGAGGAGCAGTCTCTATGTGAGTGACTTTTTCAGCAGTCTCTATGTCAGTGGCTTTTTTCAGCAGTCTCTATGTGAGTGTCTTTTTCAGCAGTCTCTATGTGAGTGGCTTTTTTTCAGCAGTCTCTCAAGATGCGTCCTTTGAGCCTTATCCACTTCTGTCTGGTGAAGTTGTTTCTAGAAGTATCTTCAGTCAGATATTCAATCATACACATAAATCTCCAGAGAGCGTTTTCCGCACTACTTGCCGGATGGAGGGATGCTGACAAGTGGTTTAAGGAACCGGCAGTCCCATGCTGTGACCCGGTTATTGCTGACGGCACAACGGGCTCAGAAATCATTCAGTACAGGTAGCCGGACTGACACTTTCTACATCTAGACTAGGGTCAACTCACTTTCTACATCTAAACTACAACTTTTCTACATCTAGACTAGGGTCAACTCCACTTTCTACATCTAGACTAGGGTCAACTCCACTTTCTACATCTAGACTAGGGTCAACTCCACTTTCTACATCTAGACTAGGGTCAACTCCACTTTCTACATCTAGACTAGGGTCAACTCCACTTTCTACATCTAGACTAGGGTCAACTCCACTTTCTACATCTAGACTAGGGTCAACTCCACTTTCTCTACATCTAGACAAGTTCCACAGACATGTGACTAACAGAAATGGAACTAATCTAGTGGGTCAACTCCCTGAACAACTAGGGGGGTCAACTCCACTTAAAATCAAAAGTTCCAACAATGTGACTAGTGGAATAATGTGTCCCTGAACAAAGGGGGGTTAAAATCAAACAGTGTGGCCACCAGCTGCATTAACCTCTTGATACTAGCCATCCCGGATCCGGGATCGTGAATACAGCCTCAAGCTCATTACCATAACGCAACGTTAACTATTCATGAAAATCGCAAATGGAATGAAATTAATATGCTAGCTCTCAAGCTTAGCCTTTTGTTAACAACACTGTCATCTCAGATTTTCAAAATATGCTTCTCAACCATAGCAAAACAAGCATTTGTGTAACAGCTAGTGTAGCTAGCGTAGCTAGCGTAGCATTTAGCGTTAGCATCAGCAGGCAACATTTTCACAAAAACAAGAAAAGCATTCAAATAAAATCATTTACCTTTGAAGAACTTCAGATGTTTTCAATGAGGAGACTCTCAGTTAGATAGCAAATGTTCAGTTTTTCCAAAAGGATTATTTGTTTAGGACAAATCGCTCTGTTTTGTTCATCACGTTTAGCTACGAAAAAAACCTGTATCCAGGAGTGTAATTATCCCCGCAGCTCATTAGCGTAACACAACGTTAACTATTCATGAAAATCGCAAATGAAATGAAATTAATGTGCTAGCTCTCAAGCTTAGCCTTTTGTTAACAACACTGTCATCTCAGATTTTCAAAATATGCTTCTCAACCATAGCAAAACAAGCATTTGTGTAACAGCTAGCGTAGCTAGCGTAGCATTTAGCGTTAGCATCAGCAGGCAACATTTTCACAAAAACCAGAAAAGCATTCAAATAAATCATTTACCTTTGAAGAACCTCAGATGTTTTCAATGAGGAGACTCTCAGTTAGATAGCAAATGCTCAGTTTTTCCTGAAAGATTATTTGTTTAGGAGAAATCGTCGCGTTTGGCTACCAAAAAAAACGGAAAATTCAGTCATCAAAACGCCAAACTTTTTTCCAAATTAACTCCATAATATCGACTGAAACATGGTAAACGTTGTTTAGAATCAATCCTCAAGGTGTTTTTCACATATCTCTTCGATGATATATCGTTCGTGGAAGTCTCCTCTCTCCCCTCAATCACATGGATCAATGCGTGCAGCTTGGAGATTACGCACCAATTTAGACAAAGGACACCGGGCGGACCCCTGGTAAATGTAGTCTCTTATGGCCAATCTTCCAATGATATGCCTACAAATACGTCACAATGCTGCAGACACCTTGGAGCAACGACAGAAAGGGCAGGCTCATTCCTGGCGCATTCACAGCCATATAAGGAGACAATGGAAAACAGAGCCTCAAAAATTCTGCTCATTTCCTGTTTGAAGTTTCATCTTGGTTTCTCCTGTAGCATGAGTTCTGTGGCACTCACAGATAATATCTTTGCAGTTTTGGAAACGTCAGAGTGTTTTCTTTCCAAAGCTGTCAATTATATGCATAGTCGAGCATCTTTTCGTGACAAAATATTGCGCTTAAAACGGGCACGTTTTTTAATCCATAAATTAAAAGAGCGCCCCCTATATCCAAGAAGTTAAGTACTGCAGTGCATCTCCTCCTCATGGACTGCACCAGATTTGCCAGTTCTTGCTGTGAGATGTTACCCCACTCTTCCACCAAGGCACCTGCAAGTTCCCAGACATTTTGGGGGGGAATGTCCCTAGCCCTCACCCTCCGATCCAACAGGTCCCAGATGTGCTCAATGGTATTGAGATCACGGCTCTTCGCTGACCATGGCAGAACACTGACATTCCTGTCTTGCAGGAAATCACACACAGAACGAGCAGTATGGCTTATGTCATTCATTGTCATTCTGGAGGGTCATGTCAGGATGAGCCTGCAGGAAGAGTACCACATGAGGGAGGAGGATGTCTTCCCTGTAATGCACAGCGTTGAGATTGCCTGCAATGACAACAAGCTCAGTCCGATGATTCTGTGACGCATCGCCCCAGACCATGACGGACTCTCCACCTCCAAATCGATCCCGTTCCAGAGTTCAGGCCTCGGTGTAACGCTCATTCCTTTGACGATAAAAGCGAATCCGACCATCACCCCTGGTGAGACAAAACCGCAACTCATCAGTGAAGTCCTGTCTCATCAGCCAGTTCTGTCTGGTCCAACGACAGTGGGTTTGTGCCCATAGGCGACGTTGTTGCTGGTGATGTCTTAGAAAAGGCCTACAAGCCCTCAGTCCAGCCTCTCTCAGCCTATTGCGGACAGTCTGAGCACTGATGGAGGGATTGTGCATTCCTGGTGTAACTCGGGCAGTTGTTGTTGCCATCCTGTACCTGTCCCACAGGTGTGATGTTCAGATGTACCGATCCTGTGCAGGTGTTGTTACACGTGGTCTGCCACTGTGAGGACGATCAGCTGTCCGTCCTGTCTCCCTGTAGCCCTGTCTTAGGCGTCTCACAGTACAGACATTGCAATTTATTGCCCTAGCCACATCTTTATGCCTCCTTACAGCATGCCTAAGACACGTTCTCGCAGATGAGCAGGGACCCTGGAAATCTTTATTTTGGTGTTTTTCAGAGTCAGTAGAAAGGCCTCTTTAGTGTCCTAAGTTTTCATAACTATGACCTTCATTTGCCTACCGTCTGTAAGCTGTTAGTGTATTAATGACCGTTGTTCCACCGGTGCATGTTCATTAATTGTTTATGGTTCATTGAACAAGCATGGGAAACCGTGTTTAAACCCTTTACAATGAAGATCTGTGAAGTTATTTTGACAGGGTCCTGAAAAAGGGACGTTTATTTAGTGCTTTCTCTCTCTACAGGGTCTGCCGGGACTGGACAAGCTGAGTCCTGCCTGTTCTAGTGTCAGCACCACAAGAGGCATCCTGGCTACGCACAGCCCCATGAGCCCTGACAGCTTCAAACTCATTCACAGGCACAGGTGAGGCATACACACAGAGATATGGTCACACACACACACACAGAGAGATATGGTCACACACAGAGAGATATGGTCACACACACACAGATATATGGTCACACACACACAGAGATATGGTCACACACACACACAGAGATATGGTCACAGACACACACAGAGATATGGTCACACACACACACATATATGGTCACACACACACACACACAGATATGGTCATACACACACACACAGATATGGTCACACACACACACACACACACACACACACACACACAGATATGGTCACACACACACACAGATATGGTCACACACACACACAGATATGGTCACACACACACACAGATATGGTCACACACACACACACACACAGATATGGTCACACACACACACACACACACACACACACAGATATGGTCACACACACACACACACACACAGATATGGTCACACACACACACAGATATGGTCACACACACACAGATATGGTCACACACACACACACAGATATGGTCACACACACACACACACACACACACAGATATGGTCACACACACACACACACACAGATATGGTCACACACACACACACACACACAGAGATATGGTCTCACACACACACACACAGATATGGTCACACACACACACACAGATATGGTCACACACACACACACAGATATGGTCACACACACACACAGATATGGTCACACACACACACACACACACACACACACACACACACACACACACACACACACACACAGATATGGTCACATACACACACAGATATGGTCACACACACACACAGATATGGTCACACACACACACACACACACACACACACACACACACACACACACACACACACACACAGATATGGACACACACACACACACACACACAGATATGGACACACACACACACACACAGATATGGACACACACACACACACACAGATATGGTCACACACACACACACACAGATATGGTCACGCACACACACACACACACAGATATGGTCACACGCACACACACACACACAGATATGGTCACACACACACACACACACAGATATGGTCACACACACACACACATACACACACACACACAGATATGGTCACACACACACACACAGATATATGGTCACACACACACACACACACAGATATGGTCACACACACACACACAGATATATGGTCACACACACACACACAGATATATGGTCACACACACACGCAGGCAAGCATACAATTCCATTCCTCTACCACAGATGATTTCAGTGCTCTCACGAGTCACGGCACAAATCTTCCCCCTCCCCGAACCTTCTCTCCCTCCAACCCCTCCCCAACTTTTCCTCCCTCCCTCCCACCCCTCTCCAACCTTTCATCCCTCCCTCCCCCCCCCCCTCCCTCCCTCCCTCCAACCCATCCCCAACCTTTCCTCACCCCTCTCTTCACCCTTCACTCCCCCACTCCACAACCCTCCCTCTCCATTCTCCCTCTCCCCCCCCCCCTCTCTCTCTCTCCCCCAGTCCACTGAATCTGCTGGGGTCTATCCGCCAGTCGTCCTCCTCACTGTCCTCTCACACCTCCAGCGAGACGGGTAACCTGGTGATCCTGACGGACAGCATGGTGATGGAACACCCCGAGGACGTCTACCGTATGCAGGTCTGTCTCTACGCCAGGGCAGTGCCTGCTGTACCCGCTGTACCATACCCACTATACCCACCTCACTGTACCGAACCCACCTCACTGTACTCTACCCACTGTACCCATCTCACTGTACCCACCTCACTGCAGCCACCTCACTGTACCATACCCACTGTACCCACCTCACTGTACCATACCCACTGTACCCACCTCACTGTACCATACCTGCTGTACACACCTCAATGTACTGTACCCACTGTACCCACCTAACTGTACCGTACCCACCTCACTCTACTCTACCCATTGTACCCACCTCACTGTACCCACCTCACTGTACTGTACCCACCTCACTGTACCATACCCACTGTACCAACCTCACTGTACCCACCTCACTGTACCGTACCCACCTCACTGTATCCACCTCACTGTACTCTACCCATTGTCCCCACCTCACTGTACCCACCTCACTGTACCATACCCACCTCACTGTACTCTACCCATTGTACCCACCTCCTGTACCCACCTGTACTGTACCCACCTCACTGTACTGTACCCACCTCACTGTACTGTACCCACCTCACTGTACCCATCTCACTGTACCCACCTCACTGTAGCCACCTCACTGTACTGTACCCACTGTACCCACCTCACTGTACCATACCCACTTTACCCACCTCACTGTACCGTACCCACCTCACTGTACTCTACCCATTGTACCCACCTCACTGTACCCACCTCACTGTACTGTACCCACCTCACTGTACTCTACCCACTGTACCCACCTCACTGTACCCACCTCACTGTACCATACCCACTGTACCCACCTCACTGTACCGTACCCACCTCACTGTACTCTACCCATTGTACCCACCTCACTGTACTGTACCCACCTCACTGTACTGTACCCACCTCACTGTACCCACCTCACTGTACCCATCTCACTGTACCCACCTCACTGTAGCCACCTCACTGTACTGTACCCACTGTACCCTACCCACCGTACCCACCTCACTGTACTCTACCCACTGTACCCACCTCACTGTACCCACCTCACTGTACCCACCTCACTGTACCGTAGCCACCTCACTGTACTGTACCCACCTCACTGTACCCACCTCACTGTACTGTACCTGCTGTACCCACCTCACCGTAGCCAACACACTGTACTGTACCCACTGTACCCACCTCACTGCACTGTAGCCACCTCACTGTACTGTACCCACCTAACTGTACTCTAGCCACGTCACTGTACCGTACCCACTGTACCCACCCCTCTGTACTGTACCCACTGTAGCTACCTCACTGTACAGTACCCACTGTACCCACCTAACTGTACTGTACCCACCTCACTATACTGTACCCACTGTACCCACCTCACTATACTGTACCCACCTCACTGTACTGTACCTGCTGTACCCACCTCACTGTACTGTACCCACCTCATTGTACTGTACCTCACTGTACCCACCTCACTGTACCCACCTCACTGTACCCACCTCACTGTACTGTACCTGCTGTACCCACCTCACTGTACCCACCTCACTGTACTGTACCTGCTGTACCCACCTCACTGTACTCTACCCACTGTACCC
The DNA here is from genome assembly GCF_018296145.1 of Oncorhynchus tshawytscha. NCBI lineage: Eukaryota > Metazoa > Chordata > Actinopteri > Salmoniformes > Salmonidae > Oncorhynchus > Oncorhynchus tshawytscha. The sequence goes on along the minus strand of NC_056430.1, from coordinate 6,224,851 downwards.
ATCTCACTGTACCCACCTCACTGTACCAAACCCACCTCACTGTACTCTACCCACTGTACCCACCTCACTGTACCCACCTCACTGTACTCTACCCACTGTACCCACCTCACTGTACTGTACCCATCTCACTGTACCCACCTCACTGTACCAAACCCACCTCACTGTACTCTACCCACTGTACCCACCTCACTGTACCCACCTCACTGTACTCTACCCACTGTACCCACCTCACTGTACTGTACCCACCTCACTGTACCCACCTCACTGTACCCACCTCACTGTACTGTACCTGCTGTACCCACCTCACTGTACTGTACCTGCTGTACCCACCTCACTGTACTGTAGCCACCTCACTGTACCCACCTCACTGCACTGTACCTGCTGTACCCACCTCACTGTATATTTGTTTGTTTTCTGGCCCATTTACTGTAAATAATCTGGTTTCTGTCTCATTTTACTGTAAATAATCTGGTTTCTGGCTAATTTACTAAATAATCTGGTTTCTGGCTCATTTACTGTAAATAATCTGGTTTCTGGCTCATTTACTGTAAATAATCTGGTTCATGGCTCATTTACTGTAAATAATCTGGTTTCTGGCTCATTTACTGTAAGTATATTTTCTCTTTCTTGTCTCAGCCCAGTCCTTCGTCCTCCAGTCTGAGCTCCACCCACTCAGCCCCCTCCCAGATGATGAACTCTGCCCCCAACAGTATCAGAGGTAGGTTGTCTACTGTAGGTTGTCAGATCTTACTAGCAATGGGTTCAAACCCCTACTTTGTGTGGCTAGTTTCGATGCTCTGATCTCTGTCTAGTTGTGGTGTTCCTCTCTTGTCTCCTCTCAGTATCTCTGTCTCCTCTCAGTATCTCTGTCCAGTTGTGATGCTGAGTTCCTCTCTGTCTCCTCTCAGTATCTCTGTCTCCTCTCAGTATCTCTGTCTCCTCTCAGTATCTCTGTCTCCTCTCAGTATCTCTGTCTAGTTGTGATGCTGTGTTCCTCTCTGTCTCCTCTCAGTATCTCTGTCTAGTTGTGATGCTGAGTTCCTCTCTGTCTCCTCTCAGTATCTCTGTCTCCTCTCAGTATCTCTGTCTCCTCTCAGTATCTCTGTCTCCTCTCAGTATCTCTGTCTCCTCTCAGTATCTCTGTCTCCTCTCAGTATCTCTGTCTCCTCTCAGTATCTCTGTCTCCTCTCAGTATCTCTGTCTAGTTGTGATGTTCTGTTCCTCTCTTGTCTCCTCTCAGTATCTCTGTCTAGTTGTGATGCTGTATTCCTCTCTGTCTCCTCTCAGTATCTCTGTCTCCTCTCAGTATCTCTGTCTAGTTGTGATGCTGTGTTCCTCTCTGTCTCCTCTCAGTATCTCTGTCTCCTCTCAGTATCTCTGTCTCCTCTCAGTATCTCTGTCTTGTTGTGATGTTCTGTTCCTCTCTGTCTCCTCTCAGTATCTCTGTCTCCTCTCAGTATCTCTGTCTAGTTGTGATGCTGAGTTCCTCTCTGTCTCCTCTCAGTATCTCTGTCTAGTTGTGATGTTCTGTTCCTCTCTGTCTCCTCTCAGTATCTCTGTCTAGTTGTGATGCTGTGTTCCTCTCTGTCTCCTCTCAGTATCTCTGTCTCCTCTCAGTATCTCTGTCTAATTTCGATGCTCTGTTCCTCTCTGTGTCCTCTGCCCTCTGTGGTAGGCTCCCCGTCGCTGCCAGAAAAATACAGACACAACCGTGAGATGTTGATGCTGCTGCCTCTGCACCGTGAGAGACCCAGCTCTGCTATGTACCCCAACATCACTGAGAACGGACAGGTACAGCTACTATTGGCTTGGCCCACGCTTCTCCGCTTCGCTTCAATCTCTATCTTCTCTGGGCCCTTATCCACAAAGAATCTCAGAGTATTAGTCTAGGATCAGTTCCCCCCTTTGTTTTCCCTTTTAGATCATAATCAGTATGATTATATGGGCAGATCCTAGGTCAGTACTTCTTCTACTCTGCTTCAATCACTATCTCTTTAGATCTTCCTATTGGAATGTAATGAAATACTTCCTGGTACTGCCAGAGTAGGATGACCCTCAGCTCTGGGTCTAGTACCTCACCTTATGTTCTTCCTGTTCCTGCTTGCTTTTTTTAGGCCAGGTAATTGTAAAAAAAATAATAATAATAATATTTTTTTAACTATTTGTGACAACTGCTGATGTAAAAAATAAAAGTTTTTAAAAAAGGGCTTTATAAATACCTTTTGATTTGGTTCATTGATTGGTTGATGTGTCTTTTCTGTGTCTCCAGCCAACTAACTTCCAGCGAGCGTTGTTCCACCAGGTGATTGGTCCGTGCAAGCCCTGTAGCGACCCTAACCTGTCTGTAGCGGAGAAAGGTACTGTTGTCCTGCCTGTCCTCAGCTTATTGCCCTTCAGTCTGACCTTGAGTCTGTTGCGTTAGACATACAGAACTTGGCCTATATATAAAAAGGGACATCGCTGCGTACGTCTGATGATAGTCTGTAAGTAGTTTTGTTGCTGCGTTGACTAAAAGTATAAATTCATGAGTGCAGATATTCTGTGAGTCTGTCTGTCTGTAATCCTTCATCACACACCTTCCATCTCTTCTGTCAGTCTGTCTGTAATCCTTCATCACACACCTTCCATCTCTTCTGTCTGTAATCCTTCATCACACACCTTCCATCTCTTCTGTCTGTAGTCCTTCATCACACACCTTCCATCTCTACTGTCTGTAGTCCTTCATCACACACCTTCCATCTCTTCTGTCTGTAGTCCTTCATCACACACTTTCCATCTCTTCTGTCTGTAATCCTTCATCACACACCTTCCGTCTCTTCAGTCTGTCTGTCTGTAATACTTCATCACACACCTTCCATCTCTTCTGTCTGTAATCCTTCATCACACACCTTCTGTCTCTTCAGTCTGTCTGTCTGTCTGTAATACTTCATCACACACCTTCCATCTCTTCTGTCTGTAATCCTTCATCATACACCTTCCATCTCTTCTGTCAGTCTGTCTGTAATCCTTCATCACACACCTTCCATCTCTTCTGTCTGTAATCCTTCATCACACACCTTCCATCTCTTCTGTCTGTAATACTTCATCACACACCTTCCATCTCTTCTGTCTGTAATCCTTCATCATACACCTTCCATCTCTTCTGTCTGTAATACTTCATCATACACCTTCCATCTCTTCTGTCTGTAATACTTCATCACACACCTTCCATCTCTTCTGTCTGTAATACTTCATCACACACCTTCCATCTCTTCTGTCTGTAATCCTTCATCATACACCTTCCATCTCTTCTGTCAGTCTGTCTGTAATCCTTCATCACACACCTTCCATCTCTTCTGTCTGTAATACTTCATCACACACCTTCCATCTCTACTGTCTGTAATACTTCATCATACACCTTCCATCTCTTCTGTCTGTAATACTTCATCATACACCTTCCATCTCTTCTGTCTGTAATACTTCATCATACACCTTCCATCTCTTCTGTCTGTAATCCTTCATCATACACCTTCCATCTCTTCTGTCTGTAATCCTTCATCATACACCTTCCATCTCTTCTGTCAGTCTGTCTGTAATCCTTCATCACACACCTTCCATCTCTTCTGTCTGTAATACTTCATCATACACCTTCCATCTCTTCTGTCAGTCTGTCTGTAATCCTTCATCACACACCTTCCATCTCTTCTGTCTGTAATACTTCATCATACACCTTCCATCTCTTCTGTCTGTAATACTTCATCATACACCTTCCATCTCTTCTGTCTGTAATACTTCATCATACACCTTCCATCTCTTCTGTCTGTAATCCTTCATCATACACCTTCCATCTCTTCTGTCAGTCTGTCTGTAATCCTTCATCACACACCTTCCATCTCTTCTGTCTGTAATACTTCATCATACACCTTCCATCTCTTCTGTCTGTAATACTTCATCATACACCTTCCATCTCTTCTGTCTGTAATACTTCATCATACACCTTCCATCTCTTCTGTCTGTAATACTTCATCACACACCTTCCATCTCTTCTGTCTGTAATACTTCATCACACACCTTCCATCTCTTCTGTCTGTAATACTTCATCACACACCTTCCATCTCTTCTGTCAGTCTGTCTGTTCAGTCGTCTGCTTTATCTGTTGATTCAGTCAAGGCAGTTCACTGAACCTCCTAATACTTCAGCTGGTTTAATCCACAGTATCTTCAGCCTATAGATATCCCACTGTGGATAATTTGTAGAGAAGAGCCCAGTCAGCACCAACTCATTGCTATGACGAAAGCCCTTTGTCAGCTCAGAGTTTATAGAAGGTGATAACAAACTCTTATTCAGAGTTTATAGGAGGTGATAACCTACTCTTATTCAGAGTTTATAGAAGGTGATAACCAACTCTTGAACAGAGTTTATAGGAGGTGATAACCAACTCTTATTCAGAGTTTATAGGAGGTGGTAACCAACTCTTGAACAGAGTTTATAGGAGGTGATAACCAACTCTTTTTCAGAGTTTATAGAAGGTGATAACCAACTCTTTTCAGAGTTTATAGAAGGTGGTTGTCACGCCCTGGTCAAAGTATTTTGTGTTTATCTTTACGTATTTGGTCAGGCCAGGGTGGGGCATGGGGTTTTGGTAATTGTGGTGTGTTTGTCTTGGGGTTTTGGTGGTGGTATTGGGATTGTAGCTTAGTGGGTTGTCTAGCAAAGTCTATGGCTGTCTGGAGTGGTTCTCAATCAGAGGCAGGTGCTTATCGTTGTCTCTGATTGGGAACCATATTTAGGCAGCCATATTCTTTGAGTTTGTTGTGGGTGATTGTCCTTAGTGTCCTATGTGTACTCTCGGTTAGTTTGCACTAGATAGGCTGTTTCGGTTTCGATTACGTTTATTGTTTTGTGTAGTGTTCGTGTTTCTTTGTTTGATTAAACATGAATCTCAATCGACACGCTGCAGTTTGGTCCGACTCTCCTTCATCACCACTAGAAAACCGTTACAGAATCACCCACCAACCAAGGACCAAGCGGCGTGGTAAACAGAGGCAACAGCAGCAGCAGGAGAAGCGACAGGTGCAGCAGGAGCAACAGCAGCAGCAGCAAAGGCAGCAGCAGGAGAAGCAACAGAGGCAGCAGCAGCATTGGGAGAGGCTGCACTCTTTGGATAAATGGACTTGGGAGGAGATCCTTGACGGACAAGGACCCTGGGCAGAGCCATGGATGGAATTGGAGCTGTCGGCGAAGCAGAGTGCTGAGTCTGAGAGTGTGGAGGATGTATTGGACAGAGTAGAAAGAAAGCTGTGGGCTTGGCATAGCATGCACGGCATACTAGTGCCAGCACCACGCATCAGGCCTACAGTGCGTCCCACCTGTTCAGCGCTGCCGGAGCCTTTCTCCTCTACAGCGCTGCTGGAGTCTCCCGCCTGTTCAGCGCAGCCAGAGCCTTTCTCCTCTCCTGCACGGCCGGAGTCTCCCGCCTGTTCAGTGCAGCCAGTCTACAAGGAGCTGCCAGTCTGCACGGAGCTGCCAGTCTGCACGGAGCTGCCAGTCTGCACGGAGCTGCCAGTCTGCACGGAGCTGCCAGTCTGCAAGGAGCTGTCAGTCTGCACGGAGCTGCTAGTCTGCACGGAGCTGCCGGTCTGCACGGAGCTGCCAGTCTGCACGGAGCTGTCAGTCTGCAAGGAGCTGCCAGTCTGCACGGAGCTGCCAGTCTGCACGGAGCTGCCAGTCTGCACGGAGCTACCAGTCTGCAAGGAGCTGCCAGTCTGTAAGGAGCTGCCAGTCTGCACGGAGCCGCCAGAGCTGCCAGTCTGTAAGAAGCCGCCAGAGCTGTCAGCCTACATGGAGCAGCCAGAGCCGCCAGTCAGCGTGGAACAGCCAGAGCCGCCAGTCAGCATGGAGCAGCCAGAGCTGTCAGTCTACATGAAGCAGCCCGAGCTGCCAGTCTGCATGAAGCAGCCAGTCTACATGGAGCAGCCAGAGCTGTCAGTCTACATGAAGCAGCCCGAGCTGCCAGTCTGCATGAAGCAGCCAGTCTACATGGAGCAGCCAGAGCTGTCAGTCTGCATGAAGCAGCCAGAGCTGTCAGTCTGCATAGAGCTGTCAGTCTGCAAGGAGCTGTCAGTCTGCAAGGAGCTGTCAGGCTGCAAGGAGCTGTCAGTCTGCAAGGAGCTGTCAGTCTGCAAGGAGCTGTCAGTCTGCACGGAGCTGTCAGTCTGCAAGGAACTGTCAGTCTGCGAGGAGCAGCAAGTGCCGCCAGTCTGCCCAGCGCCGCCAGTGCCCCCAGTCTGCCCAGCGTCACCAGTCTGCCCAGCGCCGTCAGTCTGCCCAGCGCCGCCAGTCTGCCCAGCGCCGCCAGTCTGCCCAGCGCCGCCAGTCTGCCCAGCGCCGCCAGTCTGCCCAGCGTCGCCAGTCTGCCTAGCGTCGCCAGTCTGCCCAGCGTCGCCAGTCTGCCCAGCGCCGCCAGTCTGCCCAGCGTCGCCAGTCTGCCTAGCGTCGCCGGTCTGCCCAGCGCCCGGTCTGCCCAGCGCCGCCGGTCTGCCCAGCCCCGCCGGTCTGCCCAGTGCCGCCAGGCTGCCCAGCGCCGCCAGATCTGCCAGTCAGCCAGACTCTTCCAGATCTGCCAGTCAACCAGACTCTTCCAGATCTGCCAGTCAACCAGACTCTTCCAGATCTGCCAGTCAACCAGACTCTTCCAGATCTGCCAGTCAACCAGACTCTTCCAGATCTGCCAGTCAACCAAACTCTTCCAGATCTGCCAGTCAACCAGACTCTACCAGATCTGCCAGTCAACCAGACCCTTCCAGATCTGCCAGTCAATCAGACTCTTCCAGATCCGCCAGTCAGCTGGGATCTGCCAGAACTGCCAGTCGACCAGGATCCGCCAGTCGACCAGGATCCGCCAGTCGACCAGGATCCGCCAGTCGACCAGGATCCGCCAGTCGGCCAGGATCCGCCAGTCGGCCAGGATCCGCCAGTCGGCCAGGATCCGCCAGAACTGCCAGTCGGCCAGGATCCGCCAGAACTGCCAGTCGGCCAGGATCCGCCAGTCGGCCAGGATCCGCCAGAACTGCCAGTCGGCCAGGATCTGCCAGTCGTCCAGGATCTGCCAGTCAGCCAGGATCCGCCAGTCTGCCAGGATCAGTTAGATCCGCCATTCAGCCAGGATCCGCCAGTCTGCCAGGATCCGCCAGTCTGCCAGGATCCGCCAGTCTGCCAGGATCAGTTAGATCCGCCAGTCTGCCAGGATCCGCCAGTCTGCCAGGATCCGCCAGTCTGCCAGGATCCGCCAGTCTGCCAGGATCCGCCAGAAGTGCCAGTCAGCCAGGATCTGCCGGAACCACCAGCCAGCCAGGATCTGGTAGATCCATCAACCTGCCTGAGCTTCCTCTCACTCCTGAGCTTCCTCTCGGTCCCGAGCTTCCTCTCGGTCCCGAGCTTCCCCTCGGTCCCGAGCTTCCCCTCGGTCCCGAGCTTCCCCTCGGTCCCGAGCTACCTCAGTCCAGTGGGGCCCGTTGTTAGGTTTCCTAGGCCAAGGTTAGCGGCGAGGGTCGCCACTCAAGGGACACTAAGGAGGTGGACTAAGACAATTATGGAATGGGGTCCACGTCCAGCGCCAGAGCCACCACCGCGGACAGATGCCCACCCAGACCCTCCCTACAGGTTTAGGTTGTGCGTTCGGGAGTCCGCACCTTAGGGGGTTCTGTCACGCCCTGGTCAAAGTATTTTGTGTTTATCTTTATGTATTTGGTCAGGCCAGGGTGGGGCATGGGGTTTTGGTAATTGTGGTGTGTTTGTCTTGGGGTTTTGGTGGTGGTATTGGGATTGTAGCCTAGTGGGTTATCTAGCAAAGTCTATGGCTGTCTGGAGTGGTTCTCAATCAGAGGCAGGTGCTTATCGTTGTCTCTGATTGGGAACCATATTTAGGCAGCCATATTCTTTGAGTTTGTCGTGGGTGATTGTCCTTAGTGTCCTATGTGTACTCTCGGTTAGTTTGCACTAGATAGGCTGTTTCGGTTTCGATTACGTTTATTGTTTTGTGTAGTGTTCGTGTTTCTTTGTTTGATTAAACATGAATCTCAATCGACACGCTGCAGTTTGGTCCGACTCTCCTTCATCACCACTAGAAAACCGTTACAGTGGTAACCAACTCTTGAACAGAGTTTATAGGAGGTGATAACCAACTCTTGAACAGAGTTTATAGGAGGTGGTAACCAACTCTTATTCAGAGTTTATAGAAGGTGATAACCAACTCTTATTCAGAGTTTATAGAAGGTGATAACCAACTCTTATTCAGAATTTATAGGAGGTGATAACCTACTCTTATTCAGAGTTTATAGAAGGTGATAACCAACTCTTGAACAGAGTTTATAGAAGATGATAACCAACTCTTATTCAGAGTTTAGAGGAGATGATAACCAACTCGTATTCAGAGTTTATAGGAGGTGGTAACCAACTCTTGAACAGAGTTTATAGGAGGTGATAACCAACTCTTATTCAGAGTTTATAGGAGGTGGTACCCAACTCTTGAACAGAGTTTATAGGAGGTGGTAACCAACTCTTGAACAGAGTTTATAGGAGGTGGTAACCAACTCTTGAACAGAGTTTATAGGAGGTGGTAACCAACTCTTGAACAGAGTTTATAGGAGGTGGTAACCAACTCTTGAACAGAGTTTATAGGAGGTGGTAACCAACTCTTGAACAGAGTTTATAGGAGGTGGTAACCAACTCTTGAACAGAGTTTATAGGAGGTGGTAACCAACTCTTGAACAGAGTTTATAGGAGGTGGTAACCAACTCTTGAACAGAGTTTATAGGAGGTGGTAACCAACTCTTGAACAGAGTTTATAGGAGGTGGTAACCAACTCTTATTCAGAGTTTATAGAAGGTGATAACCAACACTTCTACATTTCTCCCCTTCATCTATGTGTGGTACTGGTATGTTATTGGTCAACCCTGTAAGTCAACATAAACACAATGAATGATACATATTAACAACCCTAAACAATTATGAAAAATGCAACACATTACATTACAATGCATTACAAACGCCACCATTACAGAACATTGGCTACATTAATATATAAAAAAACATGAACTGACACACACCCAGAGAAAATCCTTTAATGTAGAGGTGCTGAGTAACAGCGAATAAACTTTAAGCTATAAAAATAGAGTCACACACCCTATATATAAACTCCCAGTAATTTATTAATTTAGTAATTACTGGGAGTTTATATAGAGAGAGTGTGCGACTCTCTTTATTTTTTTATAGATTAATATTACTAACATCGCTGTAAATGCCTTCAATATTAACAAAAGGATGATGATGATGATGACGATGATGAAGATTTTTGATGGTGATAGTTTTTATTTTATTGTATTGATGATATTGTGTAAATACAACATGTCTCTCCACTGCAGTCCTAATCTCGGATCAACACAGAACTAAAATATTGCTGATGATTAATGATGATTCAGGGTTAATTAATTAGATGATTAAGTTCTGAGGGGACGTGTTAGAAAACAAAACGAGAAGCGGAAGCAGGGCTGTAGCTCCACCCAGCTTCTTTTTTTTCAAATTAGGGGAGAGTCTATGTGCCAAATGTCCCCTCCACTTCTGAAATTTGCAATATGTGAACACATCATGATTTGTCCAAATGATATGTGCACCGGAAACAAAGTTCCTCGTTAGTCGGCTCATCCCACAGTCTGTTGACAGAAGCTACTATATCAGTTATGTTATCCCACAGTCTGTTGACAGACTCTATGATATCAGTTATGTTATCCCACAGTCTGTTGACAGACACTATGATATCAGTTATGTTATCCCACAGTCTGTTGACAGACACTACGATATCAGTTATGTTATCCCACAGTCTGTTGACAGACACTATGATATCAGTTATGTTATCCCACAGTCTGTTGACAGACACTATGATATCAGTTATGTTATCCCACAGTCTGTTGACAGACACTATGATATCAGTTATGTTATCCCACAGTCTGTTGACAGACGCTATGATATCAGTTATGTTATCCCACAGTCTGTTGACAGACGCTACGATATCAGTTATGTTATCCCACAGTCTGTTGACAGACGCTACGATATCAGTTATGTTATCCCACAGTCTGTTGACAGACACTACTATATCAGTTATGTTATCCCACAGTCTGTTGACAGACACTACTATATCAGTTATGTTATCCCACAGTCTGTTGAAAGACGCTACTATATCAGTTATGTTATCCCACAGTCTGTTGACAGACACTACTATATCAGTTATGTTATCCCACAGTCTGTTGACAGGCACTATGATATCAGTTATGTTATCCCACAGTCTGTTGACAGACACTATGATATCAGTTATGTTATCCCACTGTCTGTTGACAGACACTGCGATATCAGTTATGTTATCCCACAGTCTGTTGACAGACGCTACGATATCAGTTATGTTATCCCACAGTCTGTTGACAGACGCTACGATATCAGTTATGTTATCCCACAGACTGTTGACAGACGCTACGATATCAGTTATATTATCCCACAGTCTGTTGACAGACGCTACGATATCAGTTATGTTATCCCACAGTCTGTTGACAGACGCTACGATATCAGTTATGTTATCCCACAGTCTGTTGACAGACGCTACGATATCAGTTATGTTATCCCACAGTCTGTTGAGACACTACTATATCAGTTATGTTATCCCACAGTCTGTTGACAGACACTACTATATCAGTTATGTTATCCCACAGTCTGTTGACAGACGCTACGATATCAGTTATGTTATCCCACAGTCTGTTGACAGACGCTACGATATCAGTTATGTTATCCCACAGTCTGTTGACAGACACTACTACTATATCAGTTATGTTATCCCACAGTCTGTTGACAGACACTACTATATCAGTTATGTTATCCCACAGTCTGTTGACAGACACTATGATATCAGTTATGTTATCCCACAGTCTGTTGACAGACGCTATGATATCAGTTATGTTATCCCACAGTCTGTTGACAGACGCTACGATATCAGTTATGTTATCCCACAGTCTGTTGACAGACGCTACGATATCAGTTATGTTATCCCACAGTCTGTTGACAGACACTACTATATCAGTTATGTTATCCCACAGTCTGTTGACAGACACTACTATATCAGTTATGTTATCCCACAGTCTGTTGACAGACGCTACGATATCAGTTATGTTATCCCACAGTCTGTTGAAAGACGCTACTATATCAGTTATGTTATCCCACAGTCTGTTGACAGACACTACTATATCAGTTATGTTATCCCACAGTCTGTTGACAGGCACTATGATATCAGTTATGTTATCCCACAGTCTGTTGACAGACACTATGATATCAGTTATGTTATCCCACTGTCTGTTGACAGACACTGCGATATCAGTTATGTTATCCCACAGTCTGTTGACAGACGCTACGATATCAGTTATGTTATCCCACAGTCTGTTGACAGACGCTACGATATCAGTTATGTTATCCCACAGACTGTTGACAGACGCTACGATATCAGTTATATTATCCCACAGTCTGTTGACAGACGCTACGATATCAGTTATGTTATCCCACAGTCTGTTGACAGACGCTACGATATCAGTTATGTTATCCCACAGTCTGTTGACAGACGCTACGATATCAGTTATGTTATCCCACAGTCTGTTGACAGACACTACTATATCAGTTATGTTATCCCACAGTCTGTTGACAGACACTACTATATCAGTTATGTTATCCCACAGTCTGTTGACAGACGCTACGATATCAGTTATGTTATCCCACAGTCTGTTGACAGACGCTACGATATCAGTTATGTTATCCCACAGTCTGTTGACAGACACTACTACTATATCAGTTATGTTATCCCACAGTCTGTTGACAGACACTATGATATCAGTTATGTTATCCCACAGTCTGTTGACAGGCACTATGATATCAGTTATGTTATCCCACAGTCTGTTGACAGACACTATGATATCAGTTATGTTATCCCACTGTCTGTTGACAGACACTGCGATATCAGTTATGTTATCCCACAGTCTGTTGACAGACGCTACGATATCAGTTATGTTATCCCACAGTCTGTTGACAGACGCTACGATATCAGTTATGTTATCCCACAGACTGTTGACAGACGCTACGATATCAGTTATGTTATCCCACAGTCTGTTGACAGACGCTACGATATCAGTTATGTTATCCCACAGTCTGTTGACAGACGCTATGATATCAGTTATGTTATCCCACAGTCTGTTGACAGGCACTATGATATCAGTTATGTTATCCCACAGTCTGTTGACAGACACTACGATATCAGTTATGTTATCCCACAGTCTATTTACAGACACTACGATATCAGTTATGTTATCCCACAGTCTGTTGACAGGCACTATGATATCAGTTATGTTATCCCACAGTCTGTTGACAGACACTATGATATCAGTTATGTTATCCCACAGTCTGTTGACAGACGCTATGATATCAGTTATGTTATCCCACAGTCTGTTGACAGACGCTACGATATCAGTTATGTTATCCCACAGTCTGTTGACAGACGCTATGATATCAGTTATGTTATCCCACAGTCTGTTGACAGACGCTACGATATCAGTTATGTTATCCCACAGTCTGTTGACAGACACTATGATATCAGTTATGTTATCCCACAGTCTGTTGACAGACACTACGATATCAGTTATGTTATCCCACAGTCTGTTGACAGACACTACTATATCAGTTATGTTATCCCACAGTCTGTTGACAGACACTACTATATCAGTTATGTTATCCCACAGTCTGTTGACAGACGCTACGATATCAGTTATTTTATCCCACAGTCTGTTGACAGACGCTACGATATCAGTTATGTTATCCCACAGTCTGTTGACAGACGCTACGATATCAGTTATGTTATCCCACAGTCTGTTGACAGACACTATGATATCAGTTATGTTATCCCACAGTCTGTTGACAGGCATTATGATATCAGTTATGTTATCCCACAGTCTGTTGACAGACACTATGATATCAGTTATGTTATCCCACAGTCTGTTGACAGACGCTACGATATCAGTTATGTTATCCCACAGTCTGTTGACAGGCACTATGATATCAGTTATGTTATCCCACAGTCTGTTGACAGGCACTATGATATCAGTTATGTTATCCCACAGTCTGTTGACAGACACTACGATATCAGTTATGTTATCCCACAGTCTATTTACAGACACTACGATATCAGTTATGTTATCCCACAGTCTGTTGACAGGCTCTATGATATCAGTTATGTTATCCCAGAGTCTGTTGACAGACACTATGATATCAGTTATGTTATCCCACAGTCTGTTGACAGACACTACTATATCAGTTATGTTATCCCACAGTCTGTTGACAGACGCTACGATATCAGTTATGTTATCCCACAGTCTGTTGACAGACGCTACGATATCAGTTATGTTATCCCACAGTCTGTTGACAGACACTACTACTATATCAGTTATGTTATCCCACAGTCTGTTGACAGACACTATGATATCAGTTATGTTATCCCACAGTCTGTTGACAGGCACTATGATATCAGTTATGTTATCCCACAGTCTGTTGACAGACACTATGATATCAGTTATGTTATCCCACTGTCTGTTGACAGACACTGCGATATCAGTTATGTTATCCCACATTCTGTTGACAGACACTATGATATCAGTTATGTTATCCCACAGTCTGTTGACAGGCACTATGATATCAGTTATGTTATCCCACAGTCTGTTGACAGACACTATGATATCAGTTATGTTATCCCACTGTCTGTTGACAGACACTGCGATATCAGTTATGTTATCCCACAGTCTGTTGACAGACGCTACGATATCAGTTATGTTATCCCACAGTCTGTTGACAGACGCTACGATATCAGTTATGTTATCCCACAGACTGTTGACAGACGCTACGATATCAGTTATGTTATCCCACAGTCTGTTGACAGACGCTACGATATCAGTTATGTTATCCCACAGTCTGTTGACAGACACTACTACTATATCAGTTATGTTATCCCACAGTCTGTTGACAGACGCTACGATATCAGTTATGTTATCCCACAGTCTGTTGACAGACACTACTATATCAGTTATGTTATCCCACAGTCTGTTGACAGACACTACGATATCAGTTATGTTATCCCACAGTCTGTTGACAGACGCTACGATATCAGTTATGTTATCCCACAGTCTGTTGACAGACGCTATGATATCAGTTATGTTATCCCACAGTCTGTTGATAGGCACTACGGTATCAGTTATGTTATCCCACAGTCTGTTGACAGACGCTACGATATCAGTTATGTTATCCCACAGTCTGTTGACAGACTCTATGATATCAGTTATGTTATACCACAGTCTGTTGACTGACACTATAATATCAGTTATGTTATCCCACAGTCTGTTGACAGACGCTACGATATCAGTTATGTTATCCCACAGTCTGTTGACAGGCACTATGATATCAGTTATGTTATCCCACAGTCTGTTGACAGGCACTACGATATCAGTTATGTTATCCCACAGTCTGTTGACAGGCACTATGATATCAGTTATGTTATCCCACAGTCTGTTGACAGACGCTACGATATCAGTTATGTTATCCCACAGTCTGTTGACAGACACTATGATATCAGTTATGTTATCCCACAGTCTGTTGACAGACACTACGATATCAGTTATGTTATGCCACAGTCTATTTACAGACACTACGATATCAGTTATGTTATCCCACAGTCTGTTGACAGGCACTATGATATCAGTTATGTTATCCCACAGTCTGTTGACAGACGCTACGATATCAGTTATGTTATCCCACAGTCTGTTGACAGACACTATGATATCAGTTATGTTATCCCACAGTCTGTTGACAGACACTACGATATCAGTTATGTTATCCCACAGTCTATTTACAGACACTACGATATCAGTTATGTTATCCCACAGTCTGTTGACAGGCACTATGATATCAGTTATGTTATCCCACAGTCTGTTGACAGACACTATGATATCAGTTATGTTATCCCACAGTCTGTTGACAGACGCTACGATATCAGTTATGTTATCCCACAGTCTGTTGACAGACACTATGATATCAGTTATGTTATCCCACAGTCTGTTGACAGACGCTACGATATCAGTTATGTTATCCCACAGTCTGTTGACAGACGCTACGATATCAGTTATGTTATCCCACAGTCTGTTGACAGACACTACTATATCAGTTATGTTATCCCACAGTCTGTTGACAGACACTACTATATCAGTTATGTTATCCCACAGTCTGTTGACAGACGCTACGATATCAGTTATTTTATCCCACAGTCTGTTGACAGACGCTACGATATCAGTTATGTTATCCCACAGTCTGTTGACAGACGCTACGATATCAGTTATGTTATCCCACAGTCTGTTGACAGACACTACGATATCAGTTATGTTATCCCACAGTCTGTTGACAGGCACTATGATATCAGTTATGTTATCCCACAGTCTGTTGACAGGCACTACGATATCAGTTATGTTATCCCACAGTCTGTTGACAGGCACTATGATATCAGTTATGTTATCCCACAGTCTGTTGACAGACGCTACGATATCAGTTATGTTATCCCACAGTCTGTTGACAGGCACTATGATATCAGTTATGTTATCCCACAGTCTGTTGACAGGCACTATGATATCAGTTATGTTATCCCACAGTCTGTTGACAGGCACTACGATATCAGTTATGTTATCCCACAGTCTATTTACAGACACTATGATATCAGTTATGTTATCCCACAGTCTGTTGACAGGCACTACGATATCAGTTATGTTATCCCACAGTCTGTTGACAGGCACTATGATATCAGTTATGTTATCCCACAGTCTGTTGACAGACACTACGATATCAGTTATGTTATCCCACAGTCTGTTGACAGACGCTATGATATCAGTTATGTTATCCCACAGTCTGTTGATAGGCACTACGGTATCAGTTATGTTATCCCACAGTCTGTTGACAGACGCTACTGTATCAGTTATGTTATCCCACAGTCTGTTGACAGACACTACGATATCAGTTATGTTATCCCACAGTCTGTTGACAGACACTACTATATCAGTTATGTTATCCCACAGTCTGTTGACAGACACTACTATATCAGTTATGTTATCCCACAGTCTGTTGACAGGCACTATGATATCAGTTATGTTATCCCACAGTCTGTTGACAGACACTACGATATCAGTTATGTTATCCCACAGTCTATTTACAGACACTACGATATCAGTTATGTTATCCCACAGTCTGTTGACAGACACTACTACTATATCAGTTATGTTATCCCACAGTCTGTTGACAGACACTACTATATCAGTTATGTTATCCCACAGTCTGTTGACAGACACTACTATATCAGTTATGTTATCCCACAGTCTGTTGACAGACGCTACTGTATCAGTTATGTTATCTGTGTCTGTCCACCTGAGACTTCAGTCCTAACCACCGTCAGCAGCTCAGGGTGGACAGTAGAGTGGGTGGAGAGTAGAGGGGGTGGACAGTAGAGTGAAGTTTTAATATTATCTGTCTCTCCTCTACAGTCCTGACCACCCCCAGCTCCTGGAGTCTGGACAGTGGTACCAGAGAGGCGTTGCCGTTCCTGTCCACCCACGTTGGGAGTGTGATGGCCCCCCCAGTCCCGCCCCGTAGCCTTCCCCATGGTAAGACCCTTTATACATGAATGCCACACTACAAACTTCACATTTTATGATGGTTAAAACAATCAAGAAAGAAAGCTGGCACAAAGCTAAATGCTGCTCCCAGCCTCTTTAATGGCTTTATTCAAGACAACTTACAGTTCCGTGCAAAAGTATTCATCCCCTGGTCGTTTTAAAATGGTTATTTATTTCACCTTGATTTAACCAGGTAGGGTAGTTGAGAACACCTTTATTTAACCAGGTAGGCTAGTTGAGAACACCTTGATTTAACCAGGTAGGTTAGTTGAGAACAAGTTCTCATTTACAACTGCGACCTCTGGCCAAGTTAAAGCGAAGCAGTGCGACACAAAACACAGAGTTACACATGGAATAAACAAAACGTACAGTCAATAACACAATAGAAAAGTGCATGTACAGTGTGTGCAAATGAGGTAGGATACAATTTAGCAATTAACACTGGAGTGATAGATGTACAGATGATGTGCAAGTAGAGGTACTGGGGTGCAAAGAGCAAAAATAAATTACCCCAAAATAAATAACAATATGGTAGTTGGGTGGGCTATTTACAGATGTGCTATGTACAGATGCAATGATCGGTAAGCTGCTCTGACAGCTGACCCCTGGTGGCATGTCAGGTGGGATAAGTGTGTGTTTGTCCGAGCAGTGTGTAAATTGATTATGCAAATATTTTGGGATTTTCAACACATGAATGTTTCTTATAAAAACTAAGTAAATCCAAGATAGACTGACTGCATAGTATTTATATCAGCCCTTTGATTACTATGAAGATGTGCCGCTCTGTTCTGGGACCAGCTGCAGGTTAACTAGGTCTTTCCTTGCAGCACTTGACCACACGGCTGGACAGTAATCAAGATAAGACAAAACTAGAGGCTGCAGGACTTTTTGGAGTGTGGTGTCAAAAAGCAGAGCATCTCTTTATTACGGACAGGCCTCTCCCCATCATTACAACCATTGAATCTCTATGTTTTGACCATGACAGTCTACAATCAACTTGTTCAACAGCCACACCATTCATTACCAGATTCAGCTGAGGTCTAGAACTTAAGGAATGATTTGTACCAAATACAATGCTCTTAGTTTTAGAGATGTTCATGACCAGTTTATGACTGGCCACCCATTCCAAAACAGACTGCAACTCTTTGTTAAGGGTTTCAGTGACTTCATTAGCTGTGGTTGCTGATGCGTATATGGTTGAATCGTCAGTATACATGGACACACACACTTTGTTTAATGCCAGTGGCAGGTCATTGGTAGAAATAGAAAAGAGTAGAGGGCCTAGAGAGCTGCCCTGCGGTTCACCACACTTTACCACATGTTTGACATTAAAGAAAACCCTCTGAGTTCTATTAGATAGATAGCTCTGAGGAATACCTACAGTAGCTCTGAATCCACAATATGGCAGAGGTTGAAAAGCCATAACACATAGTTTTCTCAACAAGAGGTTATGATCGATAATATCAAAGGCTGCACTGACATTTAACAGTACAGCTCTCTCAATCTTCTTATTGTCGATTTCTTTCAACCAATCATCAGTCATTTGTATCATTTGTGTCATGTGTAGTACATGTTCTCTATAAGCATGCTGAAAGTCTGTCCATTTTGGATTACAGAGAAATAGCATTGTATTTGGTCAAACACTACTTTTTTCCACCTCTCCCAAACTAACTTCACAAAAATTGAAATGTTTTTTCTTTCATTATTCGTTTTTTTTTTTATGCATGAATACGATTGGCTCACTGTTCGTTCCTGCATAAGTTTGCCCACTTTTGCCAATGAAGTAATCATTCAAATAATTCTCAACATCAAATGGTTTGATGCAGTTTTTGTAGTTTTTATGAAGTTTGTTGTAGTTTTTATTTCATGGGAGCTTCGATTCCAATAGATTCCCACAGGAATCCTTCAACTTCCGTCCACCAGTAATCTGTGTGTGATTGTAGCTCTCCTTTGTCCCTGTGTTTCTATGTTGAAAAGGGCAAGTCCTGTGTCATCCTATCCAGGGATATAGTGATTCAGAAAGGTGGGTAAACACTGATGATGAGCAGCAAGTCAATTAGCTAGCATAATTAGTGTGGGAAACCACAGGTGTCTGACTCATTCCATGGAAGGCCTCATAAATAGACGGGAAATAACCAAACCAGCAGACACACTGCCCTCCATGGAATGAGTTGGACACCTGTGTTGTGAATGCTATACACAAAATCAAAAGGTATGTCAACGGCACAGTGTTTACCCCCCTCCACCGCACCCCTGAACTTACCTGATCCTTTCCACCCCAACGCTCTAACCACTAGGCTACCTGCTGCCCCAATCTACCCCAACCTGCCTCTCAACTAGAATGAGTTATGTAGCCTAGTGTAGAGACCTGTTTATCCTTCTCCACATCTCTCTCGCTCTCACGCTCTCTCGCTCCCCCTCTCTTTGTCTATGTATCTCTCTTTCTACTTCTTTCTCTCTCTCTCTCTCTCCCTCATCTCTCTCTCTCTCTCTCTACTTCTCTCTCTCTCTACTTCTCTCCCTCTCCCTCCTCTCCATCTCTCTCTCTCTACTTCTCTCTCTACTTCCCTCCATCCCTCCATCTCTCTCTCTACTTCTCTCCCTCCTCTCCATCTCTCTCTCTATACTTCTCTCTCTACTTCCCTCCATCTCTCTCTCTACTTCTCTCCCTCTCCCTCCTCTCCTTCTCTCTCCTGGTTGTAGTTCTGTGTGTTTCTCCAAACCAACCCATTTTGTTCTGTCCTGCTGTGTGTCTCTTCCTATAGGACACTTCTCCATGAACTTTGATGCTTTCCACCACCAGAACAGCGACCTCCCTCCAGCTCTCCCTGCACGCTCCTCTATACGAAAGGTACCCTCCGTGACCCGCCCTGGGCTAGAGTAGCCTATACCGTCCTTTCTGGTCTGATCTGGTCTGTTCTGTGCATGTCTCCGGCTAGTATCTCAGCCCTTTCAGTATCAATGCGCATGCATGGATAAACGAGCACTTGGTTGTAGCGTATCTTATTTTTTTACTGTGTGTTTGTGTCGGTTTATAAGTATATATATATATATGTATTGTAATGTATAACTGTGTGTTTGTGTCAGTTTATAAGAATATATATATATATATATATATATATGTATTGTAATGTATAACTGTGTGTTTGTGTCGGTTTATAAGTGTATATATATATATATATATATATATATATGTATTGTAATGTATAACTCTGTTTTTGTAATATTTGTCTTGCAGTTTGGCTTGAATTTGCTTTATACCTGTTCATAATCATTTTCTTTTTGTTTTTAATAACGCCTCTTTTGTTCCACTTATCTATGAGAATAACCCATTATCCCACTTATCTATGAGAATAACCCATTGTCCCACTTATCTATGAGAATAACCCATTGTCCCACTTATCTGAGAATAACCCAGTGTCCCGCTTATCTATGAGAAGAACCCATTGTCCCGCTTATCTGAGAATAACCCATTGTCCCACTTATCTGAGAATAACCCATTGTCCCACTTACCTATGAGAATAACCCATTGTCCCCCTTACCTATGAGAATAACCCATTGTCTCACTTATCTATGAGAATAACCCATTGTCCCACTTATCTATGAGATTAACCCATTGTCCCACTTATCTATGAGACTAACCCATTGTCCCACTTATCTATGAGAATAACCATTTGTCCCACTTAGCTATGAGAATAACCCATTATCCCACTTATCTATGAGAATAACCCATTATCCCACTTATCTATGAGAATAACCCATTATCCCACTTATCTATGAGAATAACCCATTGTTCCACTTATCTGAGAATAACCCATTGTCCCACTCATCTATGAGAATAACCCATTGTCCCACTTATCTATGAGAATAACCCATTGTCCCACTTATCTATGAGAATAACCCATTGTCCCACTTACTTTAGAATAACCCATTGTCCCACTTACTTTAGAATAACCCATTGTCCCACTTATCTGAGAATAACCCATTGTCCCTTTTATCTCTGACCATAACCCATTGTCCCTTTTATCTATGAGAATAACCCATTGTCCCTTTTATCTATGAGAATAACCCATTGTCCCGCTTATCTGAGAATAACCCATTGTCCCTTTTATCTATGAGAATAACCCATTGTCCCGCTTGTCTGAGAATAACCCATTGTCCCACTTATCTATGAGAATAACCCATTGTCCTGCTTATCTATGAGAATAACCCATTGTCCCACTTACTTTAGAATAACCCATTGTCCCGCTTATATATGAGAATAACCCATTGTCCCACTTAGCTATGAGAATAACCCATTATCCCACTTATCTATGAGAATAACCCATTATCCCACTTATCTATGAGAATAACCCATTATCCCACTTATCTATGAGAATAACCCATTATCCCACTTATCTATGAGAATAACCCGTTGTCCCACTTATCTATGAGAATAACCCATTATCCCACTTATCTATGAGAATAACCCATTGTCCCACTCATCTATGAGAATAACCCATTTTCCCACTTATCTATGAGATTAACCCATTGTCCCACTTATCTATGAAATAACCCATTGTCCCACTTATCTGAGAATAACCCATTGTCCCACTTACCTATGAGAATAACCCATTGTCCCACTTACCTATGAGAATAACCCATTGTCTCACTTATCTATGAGAATAACCCATTGTCCCACTTATCTATGAGATTAACCCATTGTCCCACTTATCTATGAGACTAACCCATTGTCCCACTTATCTATGAGAATAACCATTTGTCCCACTTAGCTATGAGAATAACCCATTATCCCACTTATCTATGAGAATAACCCATTATCCCACTTATCTATGAGAATAACCCATTATCCCACTTATCTATGAGAATAACCCATTGTTCCACTTATCTGAGAATATCCCAGTGTCCCACTCATCTATGAGAATAACCCATTGTCCCGCTTATCTGAGAATAACCCATTGTCCCACTTATCTGAGAATAACCCATTGTCCCACTTACCTATGAGAATAACCCATTGTCCCACTTACCTATGAGAATAACCCATTGTCTCACTTATCTATGAGAATAACCCGTTGTCCCACTTATCTATGAGAATAACCCATTATCCCACTTATCTATGAGAATAACCCCTTGTTCCACTTATCTATGAGATTAACCCATTGTCCCACTTATCTATGAAATAACCCATTGTCCCACTTATCTGAGAATAACCATTTGTCCCACTTAGCTATGAGAATAACCCATTATCCCACGTATCTATGAGAATAACCCATTATCCCACTTACCTATGAGAATAACCCATTGTCCCACTTACCTATGAGAATAACCCATTGTCTCACTTATCTATGAGAATAACCCATTGTTCCACTTATCTATGAGATTAACCCATTGTCCCACTTATCTATGAAATAACCCATTGTCCCACTTATCTATGAGAATAACCCATTGTCCCACTTATCTATGAGAATAACCCATTGTCCCACTTACTTTAGAATAACCCATTGTCCCGCTTATCTATGAGAATAACCCATTGTCCCACTTAGCTATGAGAATAACCCATTGTCCCACTTATCTATGAGAATAACCCATTGTCCCACTTATCTATGAGAATAACCCATTGTCCCACTTACAGTGCCTTGCGAAAGTATTCGGCCCCCTTGAACTTTGCGACCTTTTGCCACATTTCAGGCTTCAAACATAAAGATATAAAACTGTATTTTTTGTGAAGAATCAACAACAAGTGGGACACAATCATGAAGTGGAACGACATTTATTGGATATTTCAAACTTTTTTAACAAATCAAAAACTGAAAAATTGGGTGTGCAAAATTATTCAGCCCCCTTAAGTTAATACTTTGTAGTGCCACCTTTTTGCTGCGATTACAGCTGTAAGTCGCTTGGGGTATGTCTCTATCAGTTTTGCACATCGAGAGACTGAAATTTTTTCCCATTCCTCCTGGCAAAACAGCTCGAGCTCAGTGAGGTTGGATGGAGAGCATTTGTGAACAGCAGTTTTCAGTTCTTTCCACAGATTCTCGATTGGATTCAGGTCTGGACTTTGACTTGGCCATTCTAACACCTGGATATGTTTATTTTTGAACCATTCCATTGTAGATTTTGCTTTATGTTTTGGATCATTGTCTTGTTGGAAGACAAATCTCCGTCCCAGTCTCAGGTCTTTTGCAGACTCCATCGGGTTTTCTTCCAGAATGGTCCTGTATTTGGCTCCATCCATCTTCCCATCAATTTTAACCATCTTCCCTGTCCCTGCTGAAGAAAAGCAGGCCCAAACCATGATGCTGCCACCACCATGTTTGACAGTGGGGATGGTGTGTTCAGGGTGATGAGCTGTGTTGCTTTTACGCCAAACATAACGTTTTTGCATTGTTGCCAAAAAGTTCAATTTTGGTTTCATCTGACCAGAGCACCTTCTTCCACATGTTTGGTGTGTCTCCCAGGTGGCTTGTGGCAAACTTTAAATGACACTTTTTATGGATATCTTTAAGAAATGGCTTTCTTCTTGCCACTCTTCCATAAAGGCCAGATTTGTGCAATATACGACTGATTGTTGTCCTATGGACAGAGTCTCCCACCTCAGCTGTAGATCTCTGCAGTTCATCCAGAGTGATCATGGGCCTCTTGGCTGCATCTCTGATCAGTCTTCTCCTTGTATGAGCTGAAAGTTTAGAGGGACGGCCAGGTCTTGGTAGATTTGCAGTGGCCTGATACTCCTTCCATTTCAATATTATCGCTTGCACAGTGCTCCTTGGGATGTTTAAATCTTTTTAAATCTTTTTGTATCCAAATCCGGCTTTAAACTTCTTCACAACATTATCTCGGACCTGCCTGGTGTGTTCCTTGTTCTTCATGATGCTCTCTGCGCTTATAACGGACCTCTGAGTCTATCACAGTGCAGGTGCATTTATACGGAGACTTGATTACACACAGATGGATTGTATTTATCATCATTTGTCATTTAGGTCAACATTGGATCATTCAGAGATCCTCACTGAACTTCTGGAGAGAGTTTGCTGCACTGAAAGTAAAGGGGCTGAATAATTTTGCACGCCCAATTTTTCAGTTTTTGATTTGTTAAAAAAGTTTGAAATATCCAATAAATGTTGTTCCACTTCATGATTGTGTCCCACTTGTTGTTGATTCTTCACAAAAAAATACAGTTTTATATCTTTATGTTTGAAGCCTGAAATGTGGCAAAAGGTCTCAAAGTTCAAGGGGCCGAATACTTTCGCAAGGAACTGTATCTATGAAATAACCCATTGTCCCACTTATCTGAGAATAACCCATTGTCCCACTTATCTGAGAATAACCCAGTGTCCCGCTTATCTATGAGAAGAACCCATTGTCCCACTTATCTATGAGATTAACCCATTGTCCCACTTATCTATGAGAATAACCCATTGTCCCACTTATCTGAGAATAACCCATTGTCCCACTTATCTATGAGAATAACCCATTGTCCCACTTATCTATGAGAATAACCCATTGTCCCACTTATCTATGAGACTAACCCATTGTCCCACTTATCTATGAGAATAACCATTTGTCCCACTTGTCTATGAGAATAACCCATTGTCCCGCTTATCTATGAGAAAACATATTGTCCCCTTATCTATGAGAATAACACATTGTCCCACTTATCTATGAGAATAACACATTGTCCCACTTATCTATGAGAATAACCCATTGTCCCACTTACTTTAGAATAACCCATTGTCCCACTTACTTTAGAATAACCCATTGTCCCACTTATCTATGAGAATAACCCATTGTCCCACTTAACTGAGAATAACCCATTGTCCCTTTTATCTCTGACCATAACCCATTGTCCCTTTTATCTATGAGAATAACCCATTGTCCCTTTTATCTATGAGAATAACCCATTGTCCCGCTTGTCTGAGAATAACCCATTGTCCCTTTTATCTCTGACCATAACCCATTGTCCCTTTTATCTATGAGAATAACCCATTGTCCCTTTTATCTATGAGAATAACCCATTGTCCCGCTTATCTGAGAATAACCCATTGTCCCTTTTATCTATGAGAATAACCCATTGTCCCGCTTATCTGAGAATAACCCATTGTCCCTTTTATCTATGAGAATAACCCATTGTCCCGCTTGTCTGAGAATAACCCATTGTCCCACTTACTTTAGAATAACCCATTGTCCCGCTTATCTATGAGAATAACCCATTGTCCCACTTAGCTATGAGAATAACTCATTGTCTCACTTATCTATGAGAATAACCCATTGTCCCACTTATCTATGAGAATAACCCATTGTCCCACTTATCTATGAGAATAACCCATTGTCCCACTTATCTATGAGAATAACCCATTGTCCCACTTATCTATGAGAATAACCCATTGTCCCACTTATCTGAGAATAACCCATTGTCCCGCTTGTTTCTCTCCAACAGTCACCCCTGCACCCTATACCTGCCTCGCCCACCAGTCCCCAGTCCCAGTCCGGTCTGGATGGCAGTAACTCTACCCTCTCTGGCAGTGCCTCCTCCGGCGTCTCATCCTTGAGTGAGAGCAACTTGTTGGGCCAGTCCTGCTCCACCGAGGCCCCTGGAACTACCAGCAGACACCCAGCAGGCACCCACTGGACTCTGTCTCCATTACCCCTAGCACAGTGCACTCTATCTGGGCCATAGACGGAGAAGACCTGGGAATGAACTCCCCTCTAGTCCCTACCTGCCTGTCCGATACAGCGTCTCTGAGCCAGAGGTCCTGGATGGCTCCAAACCCCCTCCCTGCCGTAGCCTCTCCGCCCCTGGGTGGGTCACCCCGTCATCACCCCTATTATCCCCGTCCTCCCAGAGGCCCACGCCCTAAACATCCAGAACCTGCCCCACTACCACCAGGAGCCCCCGCCCGCCCTGCCCCCAAGCCCTACCTGAGAGAGGGGTGTATCCCTGAGGAAGGGTGTATTCTCGTGCCCAGGCCCATGCCACGCAAGATCTCTCAGCCTCTCATTACCAGGCCAAGGTGGCGTGGGAGCACGTCAGGAAAAAGAGCAGGCCAAGGTGGCGTGGGAGCACGTCATCACAGAGGAGTAAAGAGCAGGCCAAGGTGACGTGGGAGCACGTCATCACAGAGGACTAAAGAGCAGGCCAAGGTGACGTGGGAGCACGTCATCACAGAGGAGTAAAGAGCAGGCCTGGGGTTTATTCAGTCAGTGATGTGAAACTTTGTGAATGTTTCAGATATAAATAGTGTGAATAGAGCTGACACCTGATCCCCCCCCCCCTATTCCATCTGACAGACAATCATATCTGTTCTACATTATATATTTCTATCTGAATGTTCTGTAACTTTATATCCTCCTGAACATGCCCATGGTTTAGAAATGGTTGGGGCCAGTGTTAGGGCCTGGGTTAGGACCTGTCTCTCTGAGGGGCCAGTGTTAGGGCCTGTCTCTCTGAGGGGCCAGTGTTAGGACCTGTCTCTCTGAGGGGCCAGTGTTAGGAACTGTCTCTCTGAGGGGCCAGTGTTAGGACCTGTCTCTCTGAGGGGCCAGTGTTAGGGCCTGTCTCTCTGAGGGGCCAGTGTTAGGACCTGTCTCTCTGAAGGGCCAGTGTTAGGGCCAGTGTTAGGACCTGTCTCTTTGAGGGGCCAATGTTAGGACCTGTCTCTCTGAGGGGCCAGGGATATAGAGGGGAATGGTAAAAATGATGCCCCTCCTCCCACTTCATTCCTTCTCACAGAGTATCCTATTTTGGTATTGGAGAATGCTAGCTGTGATCTAATTGTTCACATCTAAATGTGTTTGTTTGAAAATGCATCTTTGGAATGATGTCTTTTTCTATTTTTGATTTCTTATTCTTTCAAACTCTTGTCAGAAAGAGAGAAAAAAGTATATTAAATGTCCTTTTTGTGAATTGGGTCACTAACTCACACCGATGATGGGAACTACCTTTTAGAAAACACATCATTCTGTGAATAAAAAGTCATGTATTTAATTATTTTAATGATAGTTCAGGTCCACATGCAGGTTTCCAAATCATTGCACAAAGGGAACTCGTGGATTGGAAAACCAGACATTTAAACAGACATTTTAATTAATGAATTGAGTTAAACTGAAGCAAACCTCAGTAGAGTAAAAACCTGTTAGACCGTGACCCCTGTTTTCAGTTTTTATTTTTTATTTTTTTATAGACAAGTTGCCCTTTAGCAACTTAATAATAAATATTAATTATTATTTATTAATAATATAATAATAAAATGTATTATTACATTATTTAATAAATGTTAAAAACACATTTGATTCTATTCGCACTTAAATATTTCTATAAATAAAGATGGGATCAGTGATGGGTTTTATTAGGGTATAGAGGGGGGAGGGGTTTGGAGAGATGATGATTGAGGTCAGGTGATTTTTAACATTATGGTTTGCTTGTTATGTTCATTTCCTGTAAGGGATGCATATTATTAGCTGACCTTTGTAGTGTTGATGTAATGATGATACACTCAGCGATTCAACTGGCTTTTACTGAGAAAAAGAGCAATGGGGGAGAGAATAGTTTGATGAATAGAGAGAGACGGAAGTGTGTGTGGGGGGAGGGGGGGGTTTAACGAACTAATACAAAATGTCAGGGTCACATACTCCCAACACTTCTTCCTACTCTGTCACAACTTCCTGTGGCACTGCTCATCCTCGACAGACGGATGGTCAGAGGCTTAAATGCTGTGGTAAGGCTTCATCACACAAGTAGTCGTCTTTATTGCTGTGTGCTACCTACCACAGCCAGATCAGCCAGCCACTATAAAGAGGTAAGGACATAACAGTCTGAAGGCTGGTGAATAGATGTCCCGTTTTAAAAGGCTGCTCTATATAAGGGCTCGGTTGGTTTTATTACTAAAGGTCAGTTGCCCATTCAGCATCTTGCATGCTACAGTACAAAGAAAAGGCTATATTTTTAGAGGAGATGAAATCTGCAAATGTATTGTTATGTGTAGTTATAGTTATATATATTAATATAAGATTATTTATAAATGAATCCCTATATCATGGATTGACTGAGGAGAATTGATGACTTGATAATGATAATGATGATGTGATAATGACTCGATAATGACGTGAATAAGAGTCGCTGATGACTTGCCAATGTATCGATAATGACTTGATAATAAATTGATAATGACTTAATAATGTCTAGATAATGACTCAACGATGACCCGACGATGACTCGATAATGACGCGATAATGACTCGACGATGATTCAATGATAACTTGATAATATCATGATAACGATGTGATAATGACTTGAGGATGACTTGGTAACGTCATTATAATGACTCGATAAAGACTTGATAATGACTTGATAATGACTCGACGATAACTCGATAATGACTTTATAATGACTTGATAATGATGACATAAAAACATAATAATGTGCTAAGACAAGGGCATTGAAAGTCACTGGTAGCTGCTTGGTGATGTGCACAAGTGGAATGACACATTTAGATGGATGATATTTATAGACAAATGAATATTAACTAATATAATTATATGTGATTTAGTTTTTCCTCTTTATTTGGTACTTTTACATGTGCATGTTCATTCAGTGAAATAACACACTGGGTACAGATGTCAGTTCAACGTCTATTCAAATCAAATTGTATTGGTCGCAACCACATATTTAGGTGTAGCAAAATGCTTGTGTTCTGAGCTCCAACAGTGCAGTAGTATCTAACAATACACAACAAACCAATATGTTTCATGTCCTCCTGTTGTCATGTTCTCAGGTACACAGTGGGAAATTATATAACCATGGCTAGTACCGCCCATTGGACTACCAAGGAGCAGAGGGGGTCAGAGAGAGAGAGAAGGGACTGTGACCTAAAGACATCCTAGTTTCTAGTCATTTATACTTATTGACTATTCAGCCCTGATCACAATGTACAGATTATTCCACTTTTTGATTTCTCTAAGCATCCTCCTCCCTGCCTCCAATTACTATCTCTTGTATCTACCTAGTGAACTGATCTGCCTTGTTACAACACTGCTGGTGCTTCATAGTCACATCCTGGATCAGATCCTGCTGCTCATCTCACTCCTTGCTTCTTTCAGCTTGTTGTCCAGGTGTTTTGTTGTGGATGTCTCTCTCTCTCTCTCTCTCTGCATGCAGTAGACCTACACTCTGTGGTTTGGGATGTCCTCCTGTTTTCTCATGTCCTCCTGTTGTCATGTTCTCATGTCCTCCTGTTGTCATGTTCTCCTGTTGTCATGTCCTCCTGTTGTCATGTTCTCATGTCCTCCTGTTGTCATGTCCTCTCATGTTCTCATGTCCTGTCATGTTCTCATGTCCTCCAGCTGTCATGTTCCTGCTGTCATGTTCTCATGTCCTCCAGCTGTCATGTCATGTCCTCCAGCTGTCATGTTCTCATGTCCAGCTGTCATCCTGTCCTCCAGCTGTCATGTTTCATCCTGCTTGTCATGTTCTCCAGCTGTCCTCATGTTCTCATGTTCTAATGTCCAGCTGTCATGTTCTCATGTCCTCCAGCTGTCATGTTCTCATGTCCTCCAGCTGTCATGTTCTCATGTCCTCCAGCTGTCATGTTCTCATGTCCTCCAGCTGTCATGTTCTCATGTCCTCCAGCTGTCATGTTATCATGTCCTCCAGCTGTCATGTCCTCATGTCCTCCAGCTGTCATGTCCTCCAGCTGTCATGTTCTCATGTCCTCCAGCTATCATGTCCTCATGTCCTCCAGCTGTAATGTTCTCTTTGTCCTCCTGTTGTCATGTCCTCCTGTGGTCATGTTCTCCTGTTGTCTTTTCCTCCTGTTGTCACTTTCTCCTGTTGTCATGTTCTCATGTCCTCCAACTGTCATGTTTTCATGTCCTCCTGTTGTCATGTTCTCATGTCCTCCTGTTGTCATGTTCTCATGTCCTCCTGTTGTCATGTTCTCATGTCCTCCTGTTGTCATGTCCTCCTGTTGTCATGTCCTCCTGTTTTCATGTCCTCCTGTTGTCATGTCCTCCTGTTGTCGTTTTCTCCTGTTGTCATGTTCTCTTGTCCTCATGTTCTCATGTTCTCATGTCCTCCTGTTGTCATGTCCTCCAGCTGTCATGTTCTCATGTCCTCCAGCTGTCATGTCCTCATGTCCTCCAGCTGTCATGTTGTTATGTCCTCCAGCTGTCATGTTCTTATGTCCTCCAGCTGTCATGTTCTCATGTCCTCCAGCTGTCATGTTCTCATGTCCTCCAGCTGTCATGTCCTCATGTCATGTCTCATGTCAGCTGTCATGTTCTCATGTCCTCCAGCTGTCATGTTCTCATGTCCTCCAGCTGTCATGTTCTCATGTCCTCCAGCTGTCATGTCCTCATGTCCTCCAGCTGTCATGTCCTCATGTCCTCCAGCTGTCATGTTCTCTTGTCCTCCTGTGGTCATGTTCTCCTGTTGTCTTTTCCTCCTGTTGTCACTTTCTCCTGTTGTCATGTTCTCATGTCCTCCAACTGTCATGTTTTCATGTCCTCCACCTGTCATGTTCTCCTGTCCTCCTGTTGTCATGTTCTCAGGTCCTCCTGCTGTCATGTTCTCATGTTTTCATGCCCTCCAACTGTCATGTTCTCATATCCTCCTGCTGTCATGTTCTCAGGTCCTCCAGCTGTCAAGTTCTCCTCTTATCTCCTCACGTCCCTCATGTTTTCAGTACTCCTGTTGTCATGTTGTCATGTCCTCCAGCTGTCATGTCCTCCAGCTGTCATGTACTCCTGTTGTCATGTTCTCCTGTTGTTATGTCCTCATGTCCTCCAGGTGTCATGTTTTCATGATTTCATGTTCTCCTGTTGTCATGTTCTCCTGTTGTTATGTCCTCATGTCCTCCAGGTGTCATGTTCTCATGTTGTCATGTCCTCATGTCCTCCAGGTGTCATCTTCTCATGATTTCATGTTCTCCTGTTGTTATGTCCTCATGTCCTCCAGCTGTCAAGTTCTCACGTCCTCCAGCTGTCATGTTTTCAGTACTCCTGTTGTCATGTTGTCATGTCCTCCAGCTGTCATGTCCTCCAGCTGTCATGTACTCCTGTTGTCATGTTGTTATGTCCTCCAGCTGTCATGTACTCCTGTTGTCATGTTGTCATGTCCTCCAGCTGTCATGTTCTCATGTCCTCCAGCTGTCATGTTCTCATGTCCTCCAGCTGTCATGTCCTCCAGCTGTCATGTTCTCACGTCCTCCTGCTGTCATGTCCTCCAGCTGTCATGTTCTCATGTCCTCCAGCTGTCATGTCCTCCAGCTGTCATGTTCTCAGGTCCTCCTGTTGTCATGTTCTCACGTCCTCCTGCTGTCATGGAATATTCTATCATATATATTTCCTCTTTCTCAGAAGGGACATGGCTACTGTAGGTGCATGTCTCCTAATGTAGAATTACTTTTATTTTTAAATAAATCGACTGACTTTAATTTATTTTCTAATGCTTTTGTATAGCTAATGTATTCCATATATAACAATGTCATACATAAGATGAAATTGTGTATTTATTAACCCCCCCTATAACACACTCAAAACAATGTCACACTACTACTGTCCGTTATGTGAGGATTGTACTCTTTGTGATGATGGGAGGTAGGGAGCGTTAAAAGTACATAAGGTTATTCACTGGTTGTGAGAGAGAGGGGGACTCAGACAGAGAGACAGACAACGCCAGCTGGCTCCCTTCCAGGCTCATACAAGCAGAGGGGTTAATCAGCCAATCACATGGTCAGCAAAGAGGTGCTCTCCTCCCTCCCTCCCTGCAGGTTCATCATTTCACCTCCAGGCCTGCTGCCGCTCCTAATCTACTGACACTAATCCTGATTTCTGAGTGTAAGAGGATGTAAGAGTGTTAATATAGTCACTAGTGGTAAGCGTGCGTAATGTATTTGATTAGATAGTGTGTCCTCCACAGATGGTATAAGCCAGTGCAACACCATTCGTTCGTTTTTAATTAGCAACTATATCTCTATGAGCAATGTTGCTGAAATAGCAGGAATTCCCCCTCATGTTTCCCATGTAATTTATACAGTTAAAAAAAAAATAAATATTATTTTGCATACTCATGAATAGCATGCTTTCAGAGCCAAAAATATTTGAAGGAACATGTTATGCCTATGACCTATGACCTATGCAAAGCCTCTCAATTTATTTGATTTCTACAAATGGCGGTTACAAATGGCGGTTACAAAACAGTTTTGAAATCATTCCAGTTGTTGTTCCCCAGACCACCTCGTCAGGCTCTTCTCTCTCTCTCTCTCTCTCTCTCTCTTCTGTAAGTAGTTATGACGAGGCTGTGGATTCATAAGGTTTTAAAGGGTCCATGTATAGAATGGGATTATTAATTGTCTGCCTTGTACTTTCTGATGTAAATGTTTGTTTTTTTGTTTGTTTTTTAATCTTAAAAAAAAAAAATTGACAAACATACAAAAATATTTTGACTTCTTTCATTTTGCTTCATTATTGTGTGTGTTTTTCCATCAAAGACCAGACACATCTGGACAGTCGGCTACTTTCTACGGCAAATTACTCCAAAGTAATTTATTGTATATATTGTGTTAGCATGAATCAACAGTGATGTGGATTGTAGATGTAAATACAACATGTTTTTTTTTTTCTCCTGTGATGTGGAATTCATTTATTATTGATAATAATGCTAAACATTAAAGATCTTGTTTTATTGGCTCATTGATGTTTCAACTGGTCATTATTTATTAGCAGCGACGAGAGGAATGAGAAAACGGTGAACTATAAGTAATTAACATAGAAGAAGGTCATATCTAAAAGTAACTTGATTTTCTTTTTTAACTAGGCAAGTCAGTTAAAAACAAATTCTTATTTACAAGGACGGCCTACCCCGTCCAAACCCAGACGACGCTGGGCCAATTGTGCGCCGCCCTATGGGACTCCCAATCACATCCGGATGTGGTACAGCCTGGATTCAAACCAGGGACTGTTGTGACGCCTCTTGCACTGAGATGCAGTGCCTTAGACCGCTGCGCCACTCAGGAGCCCTATGCAAAGTATTAGATAGTAGGCCTACTATGAAGATACCGGAAAGCGGTTGCCTGTGATCGAATCAACATTCTGTAGCTAGAGGACACCATGTATTATTTTCTATTCTATAGTAAACCTTCTGTAAATCAAACTCATTTGCCAAGTAATTAACCAGTTTTGTTCTTGTTTTTGTTTATCATTTTCCTTGTTGGGCATAAAAGGCTAAAAACACCAGGAAATCAGCTCCAAGTGGTTTTCATTTTTGAAAATCTATTCAAGTATTTCCATGCATAAAGTAAATTCAGAAAGTATTCAGACCACTTGCATTTTTCCACATTTTATTGCGTTGTTTTTTTCCCCCCTCATCAATCTACACACAATACCCCATAATGACATCACAACACCGCATAATGACATCACAAACCCCATAATGACATCACAACACCGCATAATGACATCACAATACCCCATAATGACATCACAATACCCCATAATGACATCACAATAACCCATAATGACATCACAATACCCCATAATGACATCACAACACCGCATAATGACATCACAAACCCCATAATGGCATCACAATACCCCATAATGACATCACAATACCCCATAATGACATCACAATACCCCATAATGACATCACAATACCCCATAATGACATCACAATAACCCATAATGACATCACAATACCCCATAATGACATCACAACACCGCATAATGGCATCACAATACCCCATAATGGCATCACAATACCCATAATGACATCACAATACCCCATAATGACATCACAATACCCCATAATGACATCACAATACCCCATAATGACAAAGTGACAAATAATGACAAAAACGTTTTTTTAGACATTTGTGCACAATATAAATTTACATTTACATAAGTATTCAGACCCTTTACTCAGTACTTTGCTGAAGCACCGATTACAGCGATTACAGCCTACAAGCTTGGCACACCTGTATTTGGGGAGTTTCTCCCGTTCTTCTCTGCAGATCCTCTCAAGCTCTGTCAGGTTGGATGGGGAGCGTAGCTGCACAGCTATTTTCAGGTCTTTCCAGAGATGTTCATTCAGGTTCAAGTCCGGGCTCTGGCTGGGCCACTCAAGGACATTCAGAGACTTGTCCTGAAGCCACTTCTGCATTGTCTGTGTGCTTAGGGTCATGGTCCTGTTGGAAGGTGAACCTTGCCCCAGTCTGAGGTCCTAAGCACTCTGGAGCCGGTTTTCATCAATGACCTCTCTGTACTTTTCTCTGTTCATCTTTCCTCGATCCTGACTAGTTTCCCAGTCCCTGCCGCTGAAAAACATCCCCACAGCATGATGCTGCCACCACCATGCTTCACCGTAGGGATGGTGCCAGGTTTCCTCCAGATATGACACTTGGCATTCTGGCCAATCTTAGTTTCATCAGACCAGAGAATCTTGTTTCTCCTGGTCTGAGAGTCCTTTATGTGCCTTTTGGCAAACTCCAAGCGGGCTGTCATGCGCCTTTTTACTGAGGAGTGGCTTCCGTCTGGCCACTCTACCATAAAGGCCTGATTTGTGGAGTGCTGCAGAGATGCTTGTCCTTCTGGAAGGTTCTCCCATCTCCACAAAGGAAATCTTGCTTCTCGTGTTTTCGCTTTGTCATTATGGGGGTATTGTGTGTTGATAATTATTTATTTTAACTCTAGAATAAGGCTGTAATGTAACAAAATGTGGTAAAGGTCAAGGGGTCAGAATACTTTCTGAATGCACTGTAAAATAGATACATTATATATGATCGTTTCCCAATGTATTTATTAAGGTTTGAAATTATTTTGTTTCTGTCAGTTACTATCTGTTTGGGCTTCCTTGAAGTCAATTTGCAGGGTAATTATGTTCAGGCACCCCGACCATCTGCTCAAGAAAAAAATCTACAAGTGGCTGATAATGTAGTTGGGGACCCTGTAATAAAAGTAAAGAAAGCAGTCTTAAATGTATAGCTGCTGACACAGACAGCGCGGTAAAGAGCAGTGTGTCTCTGTTCTATTCTAGATGTTTCCATCTGAACTGCTCTGATATGACTGTAAAGGTTAAGGTCCCGTAATATACAGAGTTCTAATCCAATCGAATGGCGCCAACTGGACGACCTCCCCAGAATGAAGAGCATCTGTCCAATCAGAGAAAAGTGCGTCGCGTTGCACAGAACGAACCAATCGCGTTCTAGAGAGTGAAATGAGAGCCAATTGGAAGCCTTCGTAGATTGACGTGTCCATCAGGAAGCGTTGGCAGAATCGGGACATTGCGTGCTCACATTACCGGTTTCAA
Source organism: Oncorhynchus tshawytscha (assembly GCF_018296145.1). Taxonomy (NCBI): domain Eukaryota; kingdom Metazoa; phylum Chordata; class Actinopteri; order Salmoniformes; family Salmonidae; genus Oncorhynchus; species Oncorhynchus tshawytscha. The sequence continues at coordinate 6,189,790 of NC_056430.1, read as the reverse complement.
CTCTAACTGCTCATGTGTAGCTGGTATTTTTTTTTTTTCGCTAGACAGGTAGTTTTGTATCGTAACGTTTAGCTAGGTACATCTAGCTAAACTAGATTAAGTTAGTTTATTAATTGTAAAATGTTGTGTTTGACTAGTTTGTCGGTCGCCCTCGCAGCGCTGGCTCTGGTACCGAGCATTAGCGACGCTTTGAAAGATGGGGATTGTGAAGGTGGGTTGGTTTGTCTCATATTTATGCCACTTTGGATATAACTAGCTAGTTAGTCGTAGTTAAGTTTTATGGCAATCTACAATTCCATGCTGTGTCATTGGCATGGATTCTTCGCCAAATAGCCTAGACGTTGGCTATAATTCAATACATTGAAATGTCTTTCAATGCGCTCTTAATTTTGTTTGTTTGCAGAGAAGTATTGTAGCTGGCTGTGTCTCGCTAACTAGTACCTGTTAATTGCTCATTAGGACCTTGCCTTGTGCCCCAGCCAGGTCAGATATTGCCTGTGGTTTCTGTTGGTGAGGCAATATGCTCCCATGTCAAGCTATTGTTTCTCTGTTAGATGGGATAGCTGATACTTGACTGTCTATTGTTCAGCTTTGTCCAGGGCAGTGGTTCCCAAACGTTTTATAGTCCCGTACCCTTCAAACATTCAACCTCCAGCTGTGCCCCCTCTAGCCCCAGGGTCAGCTGTACCCCCTCTAGCCCCAGGGTCAGCTGTACCCCCTCTAGCCCCAGGGTCAGCTGTACCCCCTCTAGCCCCAGGGTCAGCTGTGCCTCCTGTACCTCCTCTAGCCCCAGGGTCAGCTGTACCCCTCTAGCCCCAGGGTCAGCTGTGCCTCCTCTAGCCCCAGGGTCAGCTGTGCCTCCTCTAGCCCCAGCCCCAGGGTCAGCTGTACCCCTCTAGCCCCAGGGTCAGCTGTACCCCCTCTAGCCCCAGGGTCAGCTGTACCCCCTCTAGCCCCAGGGTCAGCTGTACCCCTCTAGCCCCAGGGTCAGCTGTACCCCCCCAGGGTCCCCCAGGGTCAGCTGTACCCCCTCTAGCCCCAGGGTCAGCTGTACCCCCTCTAGCCCCAGGGTCAGCTGTACCCCCTCTAGCCCCAGGGTCAGCTGTACCCCCTCTAGCCCCAGGGTCAGCTGTACCCCCTCTAGCCCCAGGGTCAGCTGTACCCCCTCTAGCCCCAGGGTCAGCTGTACCCCCTCTAGCCCCAGGGTCAGCTGTACCCCCTCTAGCCCCAGGGTCAGCTGTACCCCCTCTAGCCCCAGGGTCAGCTGTACCCCTCTAGCCCCAGGGTCAGCTGTACCCCCTCTAGCCCCAGGGTCAGCTGTACCTCCTCTAGCCCCAGGGTCAGCTGTACCCCCTCTAGCCCCAGGGTCAGCTGTACCCCCTCTAGCCCCAGGGTCAGCTGTACCCCCTCTAGCCCCAGGGTCAGCTGTACCCCCTCTAGCCCCAGGGTCAGCTGTACCCCCTCTAGCCCCAGGGTCAGCTGTACCTCCTCTAGCCCCAGGGTCAGCTGTACCTCCTCTAGCCCCAGGGTCAGCTGTACCCCCTCTAGCCCCAGGGTCAGCTGTACCTCCTCTAGCCCCAGGGTCAGCTGTACCTCCTCTAGCCCCAGGGTCAGCTGTACCCCCTCTAGCCCCAGGGTCAGCTGTACCCCCCCTCTAGCCCCAGGGTCAGCATACTCTCAGATGTTGTTTTTTTGCCATCATTGTAAGGCTGCCACACACACTATATGATACATTTATTAAACATAAGAATGAGTGAGTTTGTGTCACTACCCGGCTCGTGGGAAGTGACAGCTCTTATAGTACCAGGGCATACATAACAATCAATCATTTTGCTCTTTATTTAACCATCTTCCATATAAAACCTTATTTGTATATTGAAAATTCACCTCAGGGTAATGAGAAGGATGTGCTTGAAAGGATGCACATAACTCTGCAATGTTGGGTTGTATTGGAGATTCTGTCTTAAATAATTTTCCACACAGTCTGTGCCTGTATTTCGTTTTCACGTTAGTGAGAGCCGAGAATCCACTCTCACATAGGTACGTGGTTGCAAAGGGCATCAGTGTCTTAGCGCGATTTGCTAAGACGGGATACTCTGAGTGCAGCCCAATTCAGAAATCTGGTGGTGGCTTCTGATTTTCACAGAACCGCTTGTTGCAATTTCGATGAGGCTCTCTTGTTCAGATATCGGTAAGTGGACTGGAGGCAGGGTATGAAAGGATAATGAATCCAGTTGTTTGTGTCGTCCGTTTCGGGAAAGTACCTGCGTAATTGCTCACCCAACTCACTCAGTTGCTTTGCTATATCACATTTCACATTTGACATTGTCTGTAAGCTTGAGTTCATTTGCACACACACAAATCATACAATGATGAAAAGAGCTGTGTGTTGTCCCAGTTAATGCAGACAGAGAAGCGCTCCAACTTCTTAGCCTCAGTTTTGTCCCGCACATTGAATATAGTTGCGGAGAGTCCCTCTAATCCTAGATTCAGATCATTCAGGTGATTTTTAATTTAGAAAAAAATGCATCACCCAGAGAGGCCAGTCATGTGACTCGTCATCATGCAAGTTGTCAAACAAGTGAAAACGTTAAGCTTGTCTCTCAATTGAAAAAAATGCAAGTACTTTGCCCCTTGATAACCAGCCTCGGTTGATGCTGCAGTGGATGCTGCAGTGTACCCAAGAGCCTCTCGGTTGATGCTGCAGTGTACCCAGGTATCGTCGGGAGCAACTGCTTGCACGCACGTTACCACTCCACTATGTCTCCCAGTCATGGCTTTTGCTCCATCAGTACAGAAACCAACATGAGCAGCAGCTACGTTTGGCTACATACGGACCGCTAGTGGAATTCCCGTGAGAGAGTAACGGTTAATGTGATTGGATGATAATTATTTGACTAGGCTTCCTGTATTTGACATTGTGTTGTTATTTCGCTGAACACTAGATGGTTTAATTTTATATTTGGCAGTGAAACAAGGCTAATCAGGAGAGGAGAAAAAAACCTCACCTAAATGTATAGCCCCGTTGGAAAATATAAATGGACTGTTTGAAAATGTGAAAAAATGTTTTTTTTTTGGGGGGGGTTATTTAAAAATATGTAAATCACATTTTTATTTGGCCCCCGATGGCATACCCCAGTTTGGGAATACCTGGTCTAGTGTATTGGCCTATATAACCTACTGTAACAGAACAGACTGACCATAGAAGTCTGAGTTGTAAAACCTAACCTCCTATATATAATGCTGTTAGTATTGCTGGAGTTACCCATGTTTTGCATACCATCAGATTAGCAAAAATGTTATAATAGTAAAGTATATAGAAAGGAAGTCATGCCATCTCTGTACACTCCTAACATCCTAATGTAATAATGGTCATTCCTTGTTTTGTGTTGTTTCCTCCCTTTTTCAGTGTGTGTGAGCTTCCTGGGAAGGTTATATCAGTCATTGCAAGACAACAACGTTAAATTCACCAGCGCAGACATCGAGAAGGCCCTAGTCAAAACCTGCAAAGACGCCAAGGGCAAGGAAAACCGCTTTGTAAGTGATTTTTAGGCTAATGTTTTAGTTTAATGTAAGTCTAGTCGATAAGTAGTTACATTGTGTCCTATCCAGATTATCCACTGAATTTGTTCATTTAATTGCTGTTATTTTTCGTTCTTCTGTGTACCCTTAGTGTTACTACATTGGTGGAACACATGACGCTGCCACCAAAATCCTCAACGAGATCTCCAAGCCCCTGAGCTACCACGCGCCGGTGGACAAGATCTGTGAGAAACTAAAGAAGCAGGACAGTCAGATCTGTGAACTGAAATACGGTAAGGAAACAAATGTAGGACCCATCTCGGATGACTTGGTTATTTGTAAGTTAAATCAATACTTTAGTACCGAACCACACTTTTTTTTTATTTTACTAGGCAAGTCAGTTATGAACAAATTTCTTATTTTCAATGACGGCCTAGGAACAGTGGGTTAACTGCCTGTTCAGGGGCAGAACGACAGATTTGTACCTTGTCAGGTCGGGGATTTGAACTTGCAACCTTCTGGCTACGAGTCCAACGCTCTAACCACTAGGCTACCCTGCCTCCCCTTAAGTTGTTTAACATAAGGATGTAGAAGATACTCTGTATGGTACACAGTCTATGTTAGCATCCTCAATTCCATGTCTCTGACAGCTAAACCCTGCTTAAGTCTCAATTTCAATTTTTTTGTCCCTTATTTGTTCCCATAGTTTATCCTCTTTCACGTGGGACACATCACAGTGCTCATAGTAAATACTTGTCACAATACCATTACATGCTGACTACACCGGTCACGTCGCGTGCAAATATCAAATCAAATGTATTTATAAAGCCCTTCAGCTGATGTCACAAAGTGCTGTACAGAAACCCAGCCTAAAACCCCCAAACAGCAAGCAATGCAGGTGTAGAAGCACGGTGGCTAGGATAAACTCCCTAGAAAGGCACGAACCTAGGAAGAAACCTAGAGAGGAACCAGGCTATGTGGGGTGGCCAGTCCTCTTCTGGCTGTGCCGGGTGGAGATTATAACAGAACATGGCCAAGATGTTCAAATGTTCATAGATGACCAGCATGGTCAAATAATAATAATCACAGTAGTTGTCGAGGGTGCAGCAAGGCAGCACCTCAGGAGTAAAGTTGTCAGTTGGCTTTTCATAGCCGATCATTCAGAGTATCTCTACCGCTCCTGCTGTCTCTAGAGAGTTGAAAACAGCAGGTCTGGGACAGGTAGCACGTCCGGTGAACAGGTCAGGGTTCCATAGCCGCAGGAAGAAGAGTTGAAACTGGGGCAGCATTACTACAACGACTGCATGATATAAATATATATTAATGTATACATGCATGTTATTCAGTCATTGCACCGAACACTGCGTCAGCGAGCGTCTGCGTGGCCAGGCGCTAAAATAGAATCATATGTGACGCTCAACTCGCTGCCAGTCTGACCTCTCCCATCTCCTCATTGGTTTTTAGGAGCATATAAACACGTGATTGAAAGATGAACTGATGTCCACACAGTCGTTGTAGTAATGCACCGTAAAGTTGGTTACCAACTGCCATATAAATTCCAACAAAAAAAAAGAAGCCTGAGGAAGGAAAAAGATGACGAGAAAGGAATTCGGTTTTCCCGTGTCATCTGTGGATTAATTGTCGGAGTAGAGGACCTTGTGCATTTTCAGGTAAAATAACAACCCAATGTTTATATCCCAGGACAAATTATCTAGCAACAGCAAGCTAGCTAGATAAATTGACATAAATATTTAATGCTTTTCGACCTGTCCCCAAATTAATATCATTGGTTCAGAGTTTGTTTTGATATTTCAACCTGCGTGTCCTCATTCACTTCTGGTGTGGGTCAACAAAATCAACGTGCGTGCGATGGCACGCTCGCGTCCAGTTTGGTCAGCTTGTTAGATAATGGTTTGTGGATCATGATAAGTCCAAAACATTGTACAATGTCGGCCCGTGGCTATTTCCAACCCCCGTCTGGCATATTACAAGTTATTTACATACACAAACACAGGTGAGGACTGATTTTCCATGTCATGGGGGGGTTGACTATTATTGCCTCACAGTGAAATTTGACCTCTCTTCCTGGAACGACACTACATTCTACTGTTAATCACACGGCATGGAATGCAGAGTCTTGTTTAACCTTTTTAGTGAACAGATTTTGACATCAGCAACTGCTGAGAGATTCATACTGGTATGTAACTGGTGTCACTGTGTGAGCTTTCTTAACAGAAGCCTATAGCTTCATTCCTTCATCCCAATCCTCTACCACACACACTTGGTTAACCCTCCTGAACCCCCCCCCCTGTTCTTAGCCAGTTAAACCACTGAAATGCTAGCAGGATCTGTTAAAGATGGCATCTTCACCTTCTCTCCTCTCTGCAGACAAACAGCTGGACCTGAGCACCGTGGATCTGAAGAAGCTGAAGGTGAAGGAATTGAAGAAGATCCTGGAGGTGTGGGGAGAGTCGTGTAAAGGCTGCGCCGAGAAGTCTGACTTCATCCGCAAGATCAATGAACTCATGCCCAAGTACGCCCCCAACGCAGCTAAAGCACGGAGGGAACTTTAACCAGAGGGAGAAGGGGGATGCAGGCCTGGGATTGTATTCAGTGTCTCAAAGTAGAAATTCTGATCTAGGACCAGTTTTGCCTTTTTTTTTTTTTTATTACATTTTTTGTTGTTGATCATAATGAATAAGACTCTGTATCAAGCATCTCGATTAGGAGTGTTGATTTTAGGATCAGCCCCCCCCTGTCCTTTCCGACATTTTATTATTTGTGATCTAAATGCCAAATCTAATCCTAGATCAGCTCCAACTCTGAGACAGTTTGGCTTGAATACCAAATTGCACCCTAGTCCCTATATAGTGCACTTCCTTTGACCAGAGCCCTGTGGGGAGTATGGTACCATTTGGGATGATACCTTTGTTTATACAGGCCCTGGGGGAAGGGGCTTTGGGTGTCCTGAGAGGGTATTTTGTGGTGGGTAATGTTCGCTGTGCGGCATATGAACCACCTGTCAGTCTGTACATGACCTTCGTTTTTTTTCGTGTTTTTTAATGGATATACTTGTTTTTTTTGTCTTAATAACGGTATAATCAAATATAACAGGTGTGGACAAGCTCATATGCAGAAGGTCTTAGACAGTGGGTGTAGTAAGACCTGATTCTACCGACCTACTAATCATCAAATCGAGACCTTGATTTGTACCCTCTACAAATAAGCTTGGCCACCCCTGAAATATATATATTTTTTAAAGAGAAGATAAAACTATTGAAATGGGCTTTTCTTTCACACAACCTTACATGTTTATTACAAATGTTCTGTACTTTTTCATTAAAATACAAAAACAAGGTGTCAGAAGTCATGGTGTTTTAATAGTCAATGCTGGTGGTATCATCACACATGGTCATAAATATATAGTTTGCCATGAGTGTTTTCTACTGAACAAAACAGAAATGGAACAGGTAGTAAAATATCCTAGAAATTATTCATATGCACAAAAAGCTTCTTTTTTTTTTTCAAATTTTGTGCACAAATTTGTTTATACCCCTTGTTAGTCAACATTTCTCCATTGCCAAGATAATCCATCCACCTGACAGGTGTGGCATATCAAGAAGCTGATTAAACAGCATGATCATTACACAGGTGCACCTTGTGCTGGGGACAATAAAAGGCCTCTCAAATGTGCAGTTTTGTCACACAACACAATGCCACAGATGTTTTGAAGGAGTGTGCAATTTGCCATGCTGACTGCAGAAATGTCCACCAGAGCTCTTACCAGCATTTAATGTTCATTTCTCTATCATAAGCTGCCTCCGTTTGAGAGAATTTGGCAGTCTGTCCAACTGGCCTCACAACCACTGACCACGTGTACAGCGTTGTGTGGTTGAGCGGTCTGCTAATGTCAGTGTTGTGAGCAGAGTGCCCCATGGTGGCGGTGGGGTTATGGTATGGGCAAGCATAAGCTATGAACACAATTGCATTTTATTGATGGCAATTTGAATGCACCAAAAAAATACCTTGACTAAATCGTGAGGCCCATTTTTTTTTTCAAGGTATCTATGACCAACAGATGCATATCTGTATTCCCAGAAATGTGAAATCCATAGATTAGGACCGAATGAATTGATTTAAACTGACTAATTTCCTCATATGAACTGTAAAATCAATGAAATTGTTGCAGTTATTTTAGTTCAGTGTAATTCCAAATGCATGTGAAACATTTTTCTATTTAACATTTGATCACTTCTCATTTCCATAGCAGATATTATACTTGTGCCTTATCTAATTCGTGTCATATATTTGCAAGACTTTGGGTGAGCAGTATCTGCTTCCGCATGACGTCCCTAGCCCTGCGGCTACGTCGCCTCAAACCCCTCCCATTGGCGGAACGTATACATTCCTTTTGTCCAAGATGGCGGAGTTGAAACAGGTTCACAGATTCTAAATATGTTTTTAAACGCGTTTAACCTTTTTTATTTTATATCGGAATACGTGCAAAGTCTTTAACGTCGCGAACATTAGTTACAAGTTATTAACGTCATTTTATGTGTAACGTCTCCCAAAAGTGAGGAATTTGCTTACAGATCGGATTTTTTTTTTTCTGCAGACACTGGCTGGCTAGTTAGCAACAAAAAAAGTTTGGGCACCGTTTGAAAATGAAGCGACAGGCCGGGAGGGACTCCAGTCCTAGTAGGACTTTAACGAAACGAATCCGGGAAAGAGAGCGGGACCGGGACGGGGCACGGAGAGAGGACCTGCCGCTCCCACCACTTGCTTTGCTGCTCGCTGAAACCGGGAGGCAACATGCTCGGAGTAGGAGCAGGGAACGAGAAAAGACACGGCTTCGGGAGGAGCGTGGAGGCACCGGAGACCCCCTCCACCACCGACAACAACACCACGACCTCGATCTCCTCGGCCGACCCTCTCTCCGGACTACAGCCGTCCTGCCTAAAGGCAAAGCGGCAGCCGAACTACTGGGCCTCCGGGGGGGAGCCGGTGGGACTCTGGAATACAAATCGTTGCTCATTAGCAATCTCGGCTCGGTGCTTTCTGACGAGCACGTTGAAGACGGACTGTTTCACGAGTTTAAAAAGTTTGGTGACGTTAGTGTGAAACTATCTCACACTCCAGAACTAGGCCGAGTCGCCTACATCAATTTCCGGCACCCGGAGGACGCTAAAGAGGCCAGGCATGCCAAAACCAGGCTAGTACTCTATGACCGCCCTCTCAAAGTAGAGCCCATGTACGTCCGGCGGCGCAGCTGCACGCCGCCGGATATGGGCTATGTCCTATCCATGGCGCCCCATATCCCTCTTATAGACAGAGGTCCCTCTCCCCTGCCCTGGAGTTAGTAGTATCAGAGATATCCGACCACCAAGACATTACCATGTAGAGGGACTGGGACTGAGCAGAGAGAGGGAGAGGATCTTAGATTACTATGGGATGTTAGAGGAGAGGGGAAGGCTATACGGGCTGCCTGTACCTGAGCATGATGACATAAAACCTGAGGACGACGCGAGGGCGTGCAGGAACCTGTTCATCGGCAACCTGGATCACAACGTCACCGAGGGCGAGCTGAGGAGAGGCTTCGATAAGTACGGCATCATTGAGGAAGTTGTGATTAAACGACCGGCGCGCGGTCAGGGTGGAGCCTACGCTTTCCTCAAGTTCCAAAACTTAGACATGGCTCACCGGGCTAAGATAACCATGCAGGGTCGCGTGATTGGCGGGAACCCGGTGAAGATAGGCTACGGTAAGGCCAACCCAACCACCAGACTCTGGGTAGGTGGGCTGGGACCCAGCAATTCCCTGGCAGCCCTGGCCAGAGAGTTTGACCGTTTTGGCAGCATTCGGAACATACACTATGCGAAAGGGGATAGTTTTGCCTACATTCAGTATGAGAGCCTAGATGCCTCTCAGGCTGCATGCACTCAGATGAGAGGGTTCCCTCTAGGAGGCCCAGAGAGGAGGCTGAGGGTGGACTTTGCCAAGGCTGAGGAGCCCCTGCCTCGTAGTTACCCAACAGGATACCAGCCCCTGTGTCCCAGCCTGCCCACCTGGACCTGCTGAGGCATCGCGACCGTAGCCTGGAGAGAGCTACGCTCCCGGGAACGCTCGCCCCCACCCACGCCCTGTTCACTCAGCGGGAGAGAGAGAGACTGCTGGACAGGGGGACAGAGAGTTCATCTCTCCAACAAATAGCCTTGAGCGCAGGGGGAGTGAAGCTTTTGGGGTGTCTCGTGGTGGCCGAGGGGACCGGGCAGCCCGGAGCCGAAGCAGAGAGCGCTGGCTGAAGGAGAGAGACGCAGAGCGGGCTGGGGCGGAGAGACGCAGACACAGGTCCCTTTCCCTTGATGGACCCTCTCAGGAGAAGGAGAGAGGCATGTCCAAGGTGAGAGGAGAAGCAGGGCCAGCTTCTCCAGAAGACAGCCCAGACAGAGCCAGGGTCCGGGCCCCAGACTCTACCACCGAGCCCAGGGGACAGAGCCCCGACAGCAGCCGCCACTCCAACGAGGACCGGGCCGGCCAGGACGGCCACGAAACAGCCTCCAGCCGGGACCGTCACAAGAAGACTGGCGGGGACAGAGAGAAGGACCGTGACCGCAACCACCGTGCCAGCGACACAAACCACACCTCAGACACAGTTAAGAAAGACCCCAGAACACCCAGTACGCTGTCGGAGTGTGCCACCACCCTCACCAAAGCCTGGCACGGTCACTTCACCCTGAAGAACTCCTGTTTCCCCACTAACATGCACCTGTTAGAGGGAGGCTCCGGGTTCTTCCACTCTGTCATGAAGGACCACCAGGCCAAGGGGAAACTGACCCAGCTGAAGATCGCCCAGCGACTGAGGATGGACAAGACCAGGTTGAACGAGGTCACCAGGAGGATCAAGCATGGTGGCTCCGAGGGCTACGCTGTTCTCCTGGCCCTCCAGGGCCCCATCGACCGCGAGTCCCCTCCACCTGAAGCAGGCCTACAGATCAGACTCCTCCGTCACCTGGTCACCTACCTGAGGAACAAAGAGGCTGCCGGAGTGATCAGTCTACCTGTAGGTGGGGCTAAGGAGGGAGGAAAGGGGGGCATGCTGTACGCCTTCCCCCCATGTGACTTCTCCCAGCAGTTACTCCAGAGTGCACACAGGACTTTGGGGAATCTGGATGAAGAGCACCTGGTGGTTGTTATTGTCAATGACTCTGCCTAACTTAGACAGAAGACACCTCTTTGTGGTGTTGGCTGTCAATGTTATTACACCCACGTTAACAGACAGCTGTCAGTAGGGCTGGGAATTTCCAGGGACCTCATCATACTTAGGTGCCGATACGATTTGTATTGTGATTCTCACAATTCTATTTGTATTGTGATTCTCACGATTCTATTTGTATTGTGATTCTCACGATTCTATTTGTATTGTGATTCGATACTGTGATTTCATTGCGATTCGATGTTCCAAACATTGCTCACCACATGTCTGCTGCAGAGGGACAAGAGAGCGAGCCAGGAGAAAATGAGTTTTGATCAGTCTATGAATTAAAAGTGCTGAAAACAAATTGACTCCCAATTTAAAAAGAAGATGGAGAACAACACCTATGAAGGAAAAATACTGGAGTTTTTTGTGCTGGTACAGCCAGCCAACTAGCGCATTAAATAATATTGGGATATTGTCAAACTGATATTGTCTCAACATGTCGTCAAATAATATCCCAATATGTAAATTGTTTTAAAGTAAGACACAACTGGTGTTGGAGACTATCAGTGTCTCTATGGTGGTGTTGGAGACTGTCAGTGTCTCTATGGTGGTGTCATGTCCTCCCACCACCACCACCACATGGTGTGTCTGGCCCCCCTCCAGACTGTCAGTGTCTCTATGGTGGTGTTGGGAGACGGTCAGTGTCTCTATGGTGGTGTTGGACCCTGTCAGTGTGTCTATGGTGGTGTTGGAGACTGTCAGTGTCTCTATGGTGGTGTTGGAGACTGTCAGTGTCTCTATGCTGGTGTTTGAGACTGTCAGTGTCTCTATGCTGGTGTTTGAGACTGTCAGTGTCTCTATGCTGGTGTTGGAGACTGTCAGTGTCTCTATGCTGGTGTTGGAGACTGTCAGTGTCTCTATGCTGGTGTTGGAGACTGTCAGTGTCTCTATGCTGGTGTTGGAGACTGTCAGTGTCTCTATGGTGGTGTTGGAGACTGTCAGTGTCTCTATGGTGGTGTTGGAGACTGTCAGTGTCTCTATGGTGGTGTTGGGAGACGGTCAGTGTCTCTATGGTGGTGTTGGAGACCCTGTCAGTGTGTCTATGGTGGTGTTGGAGACTGTCAGTGTCTCTATGGTGGTGTTGGAGACTGTCAGTGTCTCTATGCTGGTGTTGGAGACTGTCAGTGTCTCTATGGTGGTGTTGGAGACTGTCAGTGTCTCTATGGTGGTGTTGGAGACTGTCAGTGTCTCTATGGTGGTGTTGGAGACTGTCAGTGTCTCTATGCTGGTGTTTGAGACTGTCAGTGTCTCTATGCTGGTGTTGGAGACTGTCAGTGTCTCTATGCTGGTGTTGGAGACTGTCAGTGTCTCTATGCTGGTGTTGGAGACTGTCAGTGTCTCTATGGTGGTGTTGGAGACTGTCAGTGTCTCTATGGTGGTGTTGGGAGACGGTCAGTGTCTCTATGGTGGTGTTGGACCCGGTCAGTGTCTCTATGGTGGTGTTGGACCCTGTCAGTGTGTCTATGGTGGTGTTGGAGACTGTCAGTGTCTCTATGGTGGTGTTGGAGACTGTCAGTGTCTCTATGGTGGTGTTGGAGACTGTCAGTGTCTCTATGGTGGTGTTGGACCCTGTCAGTGTGTCTATGGTGGTGTTGGAGACTGTCAGTGTCTCTATGGTGGTGTTGGACCCTGTCAGTGTCTCTATGGTGGTGTTGGACCCTGTCAGTGTCTCTATGGTGGTGTTGGACCCTGTCAGTGTCTCTATGGTGGTGTTGGAGACTGTCAGTGTCTCTATGGTGGTGTCATGTCCTCCCACCACCACCACCATATGGTGTGCCTGCCCCTTCCAGACTGTCTGTGTCTGTATAGGGGCCCACACCGTGAACACACTGAAGCCACCTTAGAGGACATGATAGTTTAGCCGTCTGTCGGTGTCGCTACCCCGTGTACAAACGGAGACAGAGCTGTGTCTCTCCAAGCATGGGAACTTCTGACTCTTGAGACAGACTTTAGGAGGTCTGGCCGACTCGTAGGACAGACATGATTTTGTACGTAGTCTGGTGCATTAGTGAAACACTTCTAGTGAGTATGGGATTGTTGTTCATACATACTGTTGTATATTTTTTTAAATGGAATTGACCAAGCAGTATATCTACAGGTTACTTCCACAGCGGTAGTATAATTCATAGGATGGTTTGCATGTTGGACTTATTTGTCTTTGTTTTTATTGAGCCATTCCTGAAGTTCCATGTTCGTTTTTTTGTTTTTGTTTTTTTTTTTTGTTTTTGAGAATGGTGTGCTCTAATTGGCTGTTGCATGCAGAATGTTGTTTTTTTCTACAGATTCTACCCTGCAGCTTGGTGTTCAACTTCAACTGTCGTTTACTTGCCATTGATTTGAAACTGTTTTTAAATACTGGTTCAGCTCACAGATATTATTTCTTTAATAGTTCTGCCTTTGATCTTCGTGTGATATTGTGACGTTCGTGACTGGTATGGTTTAGCCTTTTTTTTTTTTTTAAGCGTTTTAATACACTATCCACCTGACAATGTACTGAATCAGCCTATAGCCTATTTGCATATGATTTTAACTCTCTAGTGTGATTTGCTGTAAGGCAGAATGGATTGTATCTACCTCTACAATTATTTCAGTAAAATGTTGTTGTTTTTGTAAAACATTTGATCAGAAACATACAATGCAAATGAAACCCACCCCCTTGATCTTTGTTGGAGTCAGGTTATTATTTTTTTTAACAATTTATTATGTCTCCCAGGAGTTTATTTGAGCAGAAAGTGTCGCAAAATTAAAAATACATTTTTTTAATTTTACCAGTTGAAGTGATTTTAATGTTTTTTGTTGTGTTTTTTAAACATTTTGACTCACTGTTATTTATATTACTGTGATCTTCAGAGAAAACACCATTGCAAAGCCTGTCTGTTTCAATGATAATTGTGGTCATTTTAATGTCGATTTGTAGAAAGAGAACCATCACCTGAAATAATGGAACAGGAAGTCGAATGGTTTTAAGGAAATTGTATTTGCGTCCCAAATGGCACCCTATGCCCTATATAGTGCACTACTTTAGACCAGAGCCCTATAGAACCCTATTCCCTATATAGTGCACTTCTGGTTTTGAGTAGAGCCCTGGTCAGAAGTAGTGTACTGTGTAGAGGATAGGGTGCTATTTTTAGGATGCATACTTTATCACTACATGACTTGAGACTGGTGTTAGACTCTACTGCCGTGTGAAGTTTAAACTGGTGTTAGACTCTACTGCCGTGTGAAGTTTAAACTGGTGTTAGACTCTACTGCCGTGCGAAGTTACTTTAAACCACCAATAGAGAATGAAAAGTATGGCTTGTTTATTATTCTGTCATGTGTGATGCTAACCAATCACATCACAGTGAGGAGGGGTAGTAGTCTATATGACTGCATCACAGTGAGGAGGGGTAGTAGTCTATATGACTGCATCACAGTGAGGAGGGGTAGTATATATGACTGCATCACAGTGAGGAGGGGTAGTAGTCTATATGACTGCATCACAGTGAGGAGGGGTAGTAGTCTATATGACTGCATCACAGTGAGGAGGGGTAGTATATATGACTGCATCACAGTGAGGAGGGGTAGTAGTCTATATGACTGCATCACAGTGAGGAGGGGTAGTAGTCTATATGACTGCATCACAGTGAGGAGGGGTAGTAGTCTATATGACTGCATCACAGTGAGGAGGGTAGTAGTCTATATGACTGCATCACAGTGAGGAGGGGTAGTAGTCTATATGACTGCATCACAGTGAGGAGGGGTAGTAGTCTATATGACTGCATCACAGTGAGGAGGGGTAGTAGTCTATATGACTGCATCACAGTGAGGAGGGGTAGTAGTCTATATGACTGCATCACAGTGAGGAGGGGTAGTAGTCTATATGACTGCATCACAGTGAGGAGGGGTAGTAGTCTATATGACTGCATCACAGTGAGGAGGGGTAGTAGTCTATATGACTGCGTCACACTGAGGAGGGGTAGTAGTCTATATGACTGCGTCACACTGAGGAGGGGTAGTAGTCTATATAACTGCGTCACAGTGAGGAGGGGTAGTAGTCTATATGATATATATATGATATATCCATTTTGTTTCCTCTGTTTCAACACGTATGAAAATGAAATTAAACGTTTTATTGTTATTTATCTTGTTATAAAAATATATTTTAATGAATTTTTTATTTATTTATTTGTTTAATTGTTGTAAAAGCCTTAAGAGTTAAAAAAAAAAAAATAGAGCAAGGTTTGTTCATTAATCTCACAGAATCAAAACTAGTCTTATGTCCTCCCGTCTTTTCTAATGTAACGAGTGTTGTGAGTAGTATGAGCGGGGAAAACCGTGGACTGCTTGCCTTTTACACAAGTCTGTTTGTGACACTAGGTGGCAGTGTTACCCAGGAAATTCAACGTTGGGTAATTTTACCCAGAGAGCCAATTGATTCCTCACTGGAGAATAAAGTGTCAACTTCACTCTGGGGTTGTTGTTTTTTTCTGGTGAAGTTTTAAAACTGGTTTGCTACATTTAACAAAAACAGAATCCAACTAAAGTGCAGATCCAAATTGATTTATTTATAAATTACGTATGCTGAATACAGCAGAATAGACCTTACGGTGAAATGCTGATTTACAAGCCCTTAAAACGACAATGCAGTTTTAGATTTTAAATGTTTATTTAACTAGTCAAATCAGTTAAGAACACATTCTTATTCACAATGACGGCCTAGGAAATTGTGGGTTAACTGCCTTGTTCAGGGGCAGAACAACAGATTTTTTACCTTGTCAGCTCGGGGATTCAATCCAACAACCTTTCAGTTACTGGCCCAACGCTCTAACCACTAGGCTACCTGCTGTTTACTGGCCCAATGCTCTAACCACTAGGCTACCTGCTGGTTACTGGCCCAACGCTCTAACCACTAGACTACCTGCTGGTTACTGGCCCAACGCTCTAACCACTAGGCTACCTGCTGGTTACTGGCCCAATGCTCTAACCACTAGGCTACCTGCTGGTTACTGGCCCAACGCTCTAACCACTAGGCTACCTGCTGGTTACTGGCCCAACGCTCTAACCACTAGGCTACCTGCTGGTTACTGGCCCAACGCTCTAACCACTAGGCTACCTGCTGGTTACTGGCCCAATGCTCTAACCACTAGGCTACCTGCTGGTTACTGGCCCAATGCTCTAACCACTAGGCTACCTGCTGGTTACTGGCCCAATGCTCTAACCACTAGGCTACCTGCTGGTTACTGGCCCAATGCTCTAACCACTAGGCTACCTGCTGGTTACTGGCCCAACGCTCTAACCACTAGGCTACCTGCTGGTTACTGGCCCAATGCTCTAACCACTAGGCTACCTGCTGGTTACTGGCCCAATGCTCTAACCACTAGGCTACCTGCTAGTTACTGGCCCAATGCTCTAACCACTAGGCTACCTGCTGGTTACTAACCCAACATTCTAAACCACTAGGCTACCTGCTGGTTACTGGCCCAACGCTCTAACCACTAGGCTACCTGCTGGTTACTGGCCCAATGCTCTAACCACTAGGCTACCTGCTGGTTACTGGCCCAACGCTCTAACCACTAGGCTACCTGCTGGTTACTGGCCCAACGCTCTAACCACTAGGCTACCTGCTGTTTACTGGCCCAATGCTCTAACCACTAGGCTACCTGCTGGTTACTGGCCCAACGCTCTAACCACTAGGCTACCTGCTGGTTACTGGCCCAACGCTCTAACCACTAGGCTACCTGCTGTTTACTGGCCCAATGCTCTAACCACTAGGCTACCTGCTGGTTACTGGCCCAACGCTCTAACCACTAGACTACCTGCTGGTTACTGGCCCAACGCTCTAACCACTAGGCTACCTGCTGGTTACTGGCCCAACGCTCTAACCACTAGGCTACCTGCTGGTTACTGGCCCAACGCTCTAACCACTAGGCTACCTGCTGGTTACTTGCCCAACGCTCTAACCACTAGCCTACCTGCTGGTTACTGGCCCAACGCTCTAACCACTAGGCTACCTGCTGGTTACTGGCCCAACGCTCTAACCACTAGGCTACCTGCTGGTTACTGGCCCAACACTCTAACCAGTAGACTACCTGCCGACCCTCCACTCTAACCACTAGGCTACCTGCCGACCCTCCACTCTAACCACTAGGCTACCTGCCGACCCTCCACTCTAACCACTAGGCTACCTGCCGACCCTCCACTCTAACCACTAGGCTACCTGCCGACCCTCCACTCTAACCACTAGGCTACCTGCCTCCCGAAATATTGTCTTTATAAAGTATTTGACTAATTCCAATATAGAGACCACCAATACTGTGACTTAATTCCCATTATTGTACCTACAGTTTGATGCAATGTTGCTTTATTATTGCCTTGTTGTTTTGATGTGTGGAATCTACTCAGTTGCCCTGTTTATACCTGCCGTTAACAAGTGTCCTTTGTCCTGATTTTGACTGTTTACACTTGTAAGATCTGATCACAATCAGATCACAATGCGTCTTTTAATTGTCTACACTTGTCGGACAATGTGGGCACAATCAGAATGTGGACAAGATCAGGACAAAGACTACATGTATAAACAAGGCTTTAGAGGGATCGTCTAATGACAGTATAGAACCAGCTATAAAGGCTTTAGAGGGATCATCTAATGACAGTATAGAACCAGGTATAAACAAGGCTTTAGAGGGATCGTCTAATGACAGTATAGAACCAGCTATAAAGGCTTTAGAGGGATCATCTAATGACAGTATAGAACCAGCTATAAAGGCTTTAGAGGGATCGTCTAATGACAGTATAGAACCAGGTATAAACAAGGCTTTAGAGGGATCATCTAATGACAGTATAGAACCAGCTATAAAGGCTTTAGAGGGATCATCTAATGACAGTATAGAACCAGCTATAAAGGCTTTAGAGGGATCATCTAATGACAGTATAGAACCAGGTATAAACAAGGCTTTAGAGGGATCGTCTAATGACAGTATAGAACCAGCTATAAAGGCTTTAGAGGGATCATCTAATGACAGTATAGAACCAGGTATAAACAAGGCTTTAGAGGGATCGTCTAATGACAGTATAGAACCAGCTATAAAGGCTTTAGAGGGATCATCTAATGACAGTATAGAACCAGGTATAAACAAGGCTTTAGAGGGATCGTCTAATGACAGTATAGAACCAGCTATAAAGGCTTTAGAGGGATCATCTAATGACAGTATAGAACCAGCTATAAAGGCTTTAGAGGGATCGTCTAATGACAGTATAGAACCAGGTATAAACAAGGCTTTAGAGGGATCATCTAATGACAGTATAGAACCAGGTATAAACAAGGCTTTAGAGGGATCATCTAATGACAGTATAGAACCAGGTATAAACAAGGCTTTAGAGGGATCATCTAATGACAGTATAGAACCAGCTATAAACAAGGCTTTAGAGGGATCATCTAATGACAGTATAGAACCAGGTATAAACAAGGCTTTAGAGGGATCATCTAATGACAGTATAGAACCAGGTATAAACAAGGCTTTAGAGGGATCATCTAATGACAGTATAGAAAGGAAAGGAGAAAGGAGATTATTGGGTCATGTGGTCGCAAGTACCAGACTTTACTGTGACTGTGGTCCTGATTACATACAGATATTATAGATATTATTATATAAACAAGGCTTTAGAGGGATCGTGTAATAAAGTACCAGACTTTACTGTGACTGGTCCTGATTACATACAGGTTTTATAGATATTATTATATAAACAAGGCTTTAGAGGGATCGTGTAATAAAGTACCAGACTTTACTGTGACTGGTCCTGATTACATACAGGTTTTATAGATATTATTATATAAACAAGGCTTTAGAGGGATCGTGTAATAAAGTACCAGACTTTACTGTGACTGGTCCTGATTACATACAGGTTTTATAGATATTATTATATAAACAAGGCTTTAGAGGGATCGTGTAATAAAGTACCAGACTTTACTGTGACTGGTCCTGATTACATACAGATATTATAGATATTATTCTATAAACAAGGCTTTAGAGGGATCGTGTAATAAAGTACCAGAATTTACTGTGACTGTGGTCCTGATTACATACAGATATTATAGATATTATTCTATAAACAAGGCTTTAGAGGGATCGTGTAATAAAGTCACTCTGTCTCTCTATCACTGTCTCTCTCTATCACTCTGTCCCTCAATCACTATCTCTATCACTCTCTATCACTCTGTCTCTATCACTCTGTCTCTCAATCACTATCTCTATCACTCTCTATCACTGTCTCTCTCTATCACTGTCTCTATCACTCTGTCTCTATCACTCTGTCTCTCAATCACTATCTCTATCACTGTCTCTCTCTATCACTGTCTCTATCACTCTGTCTCTATCACTCTGTCTCTCAATCACTATCTCTATCACTGTCTCTCTCTATCACTGTCTCTATCACTCTGTCTCTATCACTCTGTCTCTCAATCACTATCTCTATCACTCTGTCTCTCTCTATCACTGTCTCTATCACTCTGTCTCTATCACTCTGTCTCTCAATCACTATCTCTATCACTCTGTCTCTATCACTCTGTCTCTCTCTATCACTGTCTTTATCGGCGGCAGGGTAGCCTAGTACTTAGGGCGTTGGACTAGTAACTGAAAGGTTGCAAGTTCGAATCCCCGAGCTGACAAGGTACAAATCTGTCGTTCTGCCCCTGAACAGGCAGTTAACCCACTGTTCCTAGGCCGTCATTGAAAATAAGAATTTTTTCTTAACTGACTTACCTGGTAAAATAAATAAAATAAAATCACCCTCTTTCTCTATCACTCTGTCTCTCTCTATCATTCTGTCTCTATCACTCTCTCTTTCTATCACTCTCTCTCTCTATCACTGTCTCTTTCTATCACTCTCTCACTCTCTCTATCACTGTCTCTATCACTCTGTCTCTCTATATCATTCTGTCTCTATCACTCTCTCTTTCTATCACTCTCTCTCTCTATCACTGTCTCTTTCTATCACTCTCTCACTCTCTCTATCACTGTCTCTATCACTCTGTCTCTCTATCACTGTCTCTATCATTCTCTCTCTACACTATAATTTTCTCTATCACTCTCTCTCTTTATCACTCTGTCTCTATCTATCTCTCTCTATCACTCTATCTATCTATCTCTCTCTATCACTCTATCTATCTATCTCTATAATTTTCTCGATCACTCTCTCTATCACTCTATCACAATCTCTTCATCACTATCTGTCACTGTAGTTACTAGCTGATGATTCAGCTGGAATCAACCAGACAGGCGAGCTCAGCACTGACGGTAAGCAACCGAGCACCGTCCAGGCTTTTAAGAGCCATGCAGGCAGGAAATGGAAAGAAGAGATTGTAAATGATTAATGTGGAATCATGAGGAGCGCTGAAATCCATTACAGGGGAAAAATCAATGGGACGTACGGAAGGGAGAAGACATACACAGACGCACACACACTCACTACCCCTCCCTGACTGAGCCCCTCCCTGACTGAGCCCCTCCCTGACTGAGCCCCTCCCTAGCTGACCCAGATGAAGCTATAGATGAAAACACCAGGGC
This sequence comes from Oncorhynchus tshawytscha, assembly GCF_018296145.1. NCBI lineage: Eukaryota > Metazoa > Chordata > Actinopteri > Salmoniformes > Salmonidae > Oncorhynchus > Oncorhynchus tshawytscha. The sequence goes on along the minus strand of NC_056430.1, from coordinate 6,169,465 downwards.
TGTGTCTCAAAACATGACTATCCGTCAAGTTCTTGTTTCCTGCATCCTTCTTTCCTCAATTCCTTTCAGTGAGAGTTGAGAGGGAAATAAGGACAGAGGAATCAAGGGCCTGCAAGAGGGAAAGAGACCACCCCACTAATGCAGCTAGTCGCACCAGACAGACACGGAAGCAAAATAAGATATGCCCGTTTTTATCCAAAGTAACTTACTGTAGACTTGAGAGCATACGCGATCCCTGTCTGGCTGTCGTTGCTAACACCATTCTCTTACCAAGGAACAAGACTGTGCCAGCCTCACCCTTTTCGGCTTCAAAATAAAGAGATTAGATGACTGTTGAAAAATGTGTTGGCATTTTACCTCATCCCATTATCAATACTGAGTTGATCAAGAGACTGGAATTTTTGGCAATGGAAGCAAAAACGTTTATATTTTTCTACATCGAACAAGAGCCACGCAAACACACATGCATGCACAAACACAGCTTTGTATGACAAAACTTGTGAGAACTTTTTACCCCAACCCTAAACCTAACCCCTATCTCTAACCCCAACCCTAAACCTTTTACCCCAACCCTAAACCTAACCCCTATCTCTAACCCCAACCCTAAACCTAACCCCTATCTCTAACCCCAACCCTAAACCTAACCCCTATCTCTAACCCCAACCCTAAACCTAACCACTATCTCTATCCCCAACCCTAAACCTAACCCCTATTTCTGACCCCAACCCTAAACCTAACCCCTATCTCTAACCCCAACCCTAAACCTAACCCCTATCTCTAACCCCAACCCTAAACCTAACCCCTATCTCTAACCCCAACCCTAAACCCAACCCCTATCTCTAACCCCAACCCCTATATCTAATTCTAAACCTAAACCCTATCTCTAGTTCTAAACCTAACCCCTATCTCTAAACCTAACCCCTATCTCTAATTCTAAACCTAACCCCTATCTCTAAACCTAACCCCTATCTCTAATTCTAAACCTAACCCCTATCTCTAAACCTAACCCCTATCTCTAATTCTAAACCTAACCCCTATCTCTAACCCTAAACCTAACCCCTATCTCTAATTGTAAACCCAACCCCAATCTATAACCCTAACCCCTATCTCTAATTCTAAACCTAACCCCTATCTCTAATTCTAAACCAAACCCCTATCTCTAATTCTAAACCTAACCCCTATCTCTAACCCTAAACCCTTTCTATAATTCTAAACCTAACCCCTATCTCTAATTCTAAACCTAACCCCTATCTCTAATTCTAAACCTAACCCCTATCTCTAATTCTAAACCTAACCCCTATCTCTAACCCTAACCCCTATCTCTAATTCTAAACCTAACCCCTATCTCTAATTCTAAACCTAACCTCTATCTCTAATTCTAAACATAACCCCTATCTCTAATTCTAAACCTAACCCCTATCTCTAATTCAAACCTAAACCCTATCTCTAATTCTAAACCTAACACCTATCTCTAATTCTAAATCTAACCCCTATCTCTAACCCTAAACCCTATCTCTAATTCTAAATCTAACCCCTATCTCTAACCCTAACCCCTATCTCTAATTCTAAACCTAAACCCTATCTCTAATTCTAAACCTAACCCATATCTCTAAATCTAAACCTAACCCCTATCTCTAACCCTAAACCCAATCTCTAATTCTAACCCTAACCCATATCTTTAACCCTAAACCCTATCTCTAATTCTAAACCTAACCCCTATCTCTAACCCTAACCCCTATCTCTAATTCTAAACCTAACCCCTATCTCTAATTCTAAACCTAACACCTATCTATAATTCTAAACCTAACCCCTATCTCTAATTCTAAACCTAACCCCTATCTCTAACCCTAAACCCTCTCTCTAATTCTAAACCTAACACCTATCTCTAATTCTAAACCTAACCCCTATCTCTAATTCTAAACCGAACCCCTATCTCTAACCCTAACCCCTATCTCTAATTCTAAACCTAACCTCTATCTCTAATTCTAAACCTAACCCCTATCTCTAACCCTAAACCCTATCTCTAATTCTAAATCTAACCCGTATCTCTAACCCTAACCCCTATCTCTAATTCTAAACCTAACAGCTATCTTAAATTCTAAACCTAACCCCTATCTCTAATTCAAACCTAACCCATATCTCTAATTCTAAACCTAACACCTATATCTAATTTAAACCTAATACCTATCTCTAATTCTAAACCTAACCCCTATCTCTAATTCTAAACCTAACCCCTGTCTCTAACCCTAAACCCTATCTCTAATTCTAAACCTAACCCCTATCTCTAACCCTAAACCCTATCTCTAATTCTAAACCTAACCCCTATCTCTAATTCTAAACCTAACCCCTATCTCTAACCCTAACCCCTATCTCTAATTCTAAACCTAACCCCTATCTCTAACCCTAACCCCTATCTCTAATTCTAAACCTAACCCCTATCTCTAACCCTAACCCCTATCTCTAATTCTAAACCTAAACCCTATCTCTAATTCTAAACCTAACCCCTATCTCTAAATCTAAACCTAACCCCTATCTCTAACCCTAACCCCTATCTCTAACCCTAAACCCTATCTCTAATTCTAAACCTAACCCCTATCTCTAACCCTAACCCCTATCTCTACTTCTAAACCTAACCCCTATCTCTAATTCTAAACCTAACACCTATCTATAATTCTAAACCTAACCCCTATCTCTAATTCTAAACCTAACCCCTATCTCTAACCCTAAACCCTCTCTCTAATTCTAAACCTAACACCTATCTCTAATTCTAAACCTAACCCCTATCTCTAATTCTAAAACGAACCCCTATCTCTAACCCTAACCCCTATCTCTAATTCTAAACCTAACCTCTATCTCTAATGCTAACCCTAACCCCTATCTCTAATTCTAAACCTAACCTCTATCTCTAATTCTAACACTAAACCCTATCTCTAATTCTAAACCTAACCCCTATCTCTAACCCTAAACCCTCTCTCTAATTCTAAACCTAACCCCTATCTCTAATTCTAAACCTAACCCCTATCTATAACCCTAAACCCTATCTCTAATTCTAAATCTAACCCGTATCTCTAACCCTAACCCCTATCTCTAATTCTAAACCTAACCCCTATCTCTAATTCTAAACCTAATACCTATCTCTAATTCTAAACCTAACCCCTATCTCTAATTCTAAACCTAACCCCTATCTCTAACCCTAAACCCTATCTCTAATTCTAAACTTAACCCCTATCTCTAACCCTAAACCCTATCTCTAATTCTAAACCTAACCCCTATCTCTAACCCTAAACCCTCTCTCTAATTCTAAACCTAACCCTGTCTCTAACCCTAAACCCTATCTCTAATTCTAAACCTAACCCCTATCTCTAACCCTAAACCCTATCTCTAATTCTAAACCTAACCCCTATCTCTAATTCTAAACCTAACCCCTATCTCTAATTCTAACCCTAACCCCTATCTCTAATTCTAAACCTAACCCCTATCTCTAACCCTAACCCCTATCTCTAATTCTAAACCTAACCCCTATCTCTAATTCTAAACCTAACCCCTATCTCTAATTCTAACCCTAACCCCTATCTCTAATTCTAAACCTAACCCCTATCTCTAACCCTAACCCCTATCTCTAATTCTAAACCTAACCCCTATCTCTAATTCTAAACCTAACCCCTATCTCTAACCCTAACCCCTATCTCTAATTCTAAACCTAACTCCTATCTATAATTCTAAACCTAACCCCTATCTCTAATTCTAAACCTAACCCCTATCTCTAACCCTAACCCCTATCTCTAATTCCAAACCTAACTCCTATCTATAATTCTAAACCTAACCCCTATCTCTAATTCTAAACCTAACCCCTATCTCTAACCCTAAACCCTCTCTCTAATTCTAAACCTAACACCTATCTCTAATTCTAAACCTAACCCCTATCTCTAATTCTAAACCTAACCCCTATCTCTAACCCTAAACCCTATCTCTAATTCTAAACCTAACCCCTATCTCTAATTCTAAACCTAACCTCTATCTCTAATTCTAACACTAAACCATATCTCTAATTCTAAACCTAACCCCTATCTCTAACCCTAAACCCTCTCTCTAATTCTAAACCTAACCCCTTTCTCTAATTCTAAACCTAACCCCTATCTCTAACCCTAAACCCTATCTCTAATTCTAACTCTAACCCCTATCTCTAACCCTAACCCCTATCTCTAATTCTAAACCTAAACCCTATCTCTAATTCTAAACCTAACCCCTATCTCTAACCCTAAACCCTATCTCTAATTCTAAACCTAAACCCTATCTCTAATTCTAAACCTAACCCCTATCTCTAAATCTAAACCTAACCCCTATCTCTAATTCTAAACCTAACCCCTATCTCTAACCCTAAACCCTCTCTCTAATTCTAAATCTAACCCGTATCTCTAACCCTAACCCCTATCTCTAATTCTAAACCTAACCCCTATCTCTAATTCTAAACCTAATACCTATCTCTAATTCTAAACCTAACCCCTATCTCTAATTCTAAACCTAACCCCTATCTCTAACCCTAAACCCTATCTCTAATTCTAAACTTAACCCCTATCTCTAACCCTAAACCCTATCTCTAATTCTAAACCTAACCCCTATCTCTAACCCTAAACCCTCTCTCTAATTCTAAACCTAACCCCTGTCTCTAACCCTAAACCCTATCTCTAATTCTAAACCTAACCCCTATCTCTAACCCTAAACCCTATCTCTAATTCTAAACCTAACCCCTATCTCTAATTCTAAACCTAACCCCTATCTCTAATTCTAACCCTAACCCCTATCTCTAATTCTAAACCTAACCCCTATCTCTAACCCTAACCCCTATCTCTAATTCTAAACCTAACCCCTATCTCTAATTCTAAACCTAACCCCTATCTCTAATTCTAACCCTAACCCCTATCTCTAATTCTAAACCTAACCCCTATCTCTAACCCTAACCCCTATCTCTAATTCTAAACCTAACCCCTATCTCTAATTCTAAACCTAACCCCTATCTCTAACCCTAACCCCTATCTCTAATTCTAAACCTAACTCCTATCTATAATTCTAAACCTAACCCCTATCTCTAATTCTAAACCTAACCCCTATCTCTAACCCTAACCCCTATCTCTAATTCCAAACCTAACTCCTATCTATAATTCTAAACCTAACCCCTATCTCTAATTCTAAACCTAACCCCTATCTCTAACCCTAAACCCTCTCTCTAATTCTAAACCTAACACCTATCTCTAATTCTAAACCTAACCCCTATCTCTAATTCTAAACCTAACCCCTATCTCTAACCCTAAACCCTATCTCTAATTCTAAACCTAACCCCTATCTCTAATTCTAAACCTAACCTCTATCTCTAATTCTAACACTAAACCATATCTCTAATTCTAAACCTAACCCCTATCTCTAACCCTAAACCCTCTCTCTAATTCTAAACCTAACCCCTTTCTCTAATTCTAAACCTAACCCCTATCTCTAACCCTAAACCCTATCTCTAATTCTAACTCTAACCCCTATCTCTAACCCTAACCCCTATCTCTAATTCTAAACCTAAACCCTATCTCTAATTCTAAACCTAACCCCTATCTCTAAATCTAAACCTAACCCCTATCTCTAATTCTAAACCTAACCCCTATCTCTAACCCTAAACCCTCTCTCTAATTCTAAACCTAACACCTAGCTCTAATTCTAAACCTAAACCCTATCTCTAATTCTAAACCTAACCCCTATCTCTAAATCTAAACCTAACCCCTATCTCTAA